>NW_026555337.1:17276171-17349727 GCF_029017545.1 Prosopis cineraria | reverse complement strand
ATAGAGGATCAATTTCAATTGTCAAAAAAGGACTTTGATGAATAGTATGTCAATTATAATCTTTAGGCAAAATGAAATTACAAAAGTGATAAGAAATTGATAAATTGGTTGGAGATAAGAGAAAATTAATGTGGTCAAATTTCACTCTAAATCATATGAAAATTTAATGGATTTAAAAGTGTTACCACACATGTTGTATTTTTTTTCTATAAAAGTTAGCTAGCAGAATGGAAAGATATTGTCAGTATATTAGATGTGAGACTTGGCTTCTTCATTTTTTTCATGTTTACATGACCATGAATGATCATACTACAGCATGTTTCATCTTGAACAATTTATAAATGTTTATCACTTCCATCTTAAATAATTTTAAATTAGAATATCATAAATTATGCCAATTCAAGCATCTTCTTTTGGACGCACAATTGAACTCAACCGATAAGGAATCATATATGCATGCACACACAATAATTATTAAATATAACTTGGAAAAAAATCTTGTTAATTGAGAGAAATATTGATGAGATCAGATCTAGTAATTCATTTTCGCAAGAAACCACCTTAGCAAATAATTTGTTAAGGAAGAATATTTCTTTGTTTTCTTGCTTTCCACTTATAATTTCAAAATAAAAAAATAATTGTTCTTTCAACCTTATTCTTATAGAGTTAATCATCAATCCCAAACCACAAGAAACTACGTATCACTACCATACAATAGAATGCATTTTTATAACTTCAACCAAATGTTATGACTATTAAGAATCCAATTTCTATTTTTTTTATATCCTATAGTACATAATACCAACTAAGATTCTTATGTTACTCTTGAAACAAGAACAACTACTACTACTAGCTACCAGAAACTTAAAATCATTAAATCTTATTTCATTTGAACTATGCGTTGTCTCCCCAAAATTATGCCATCACCTTTTTAAACAAAGTAAACTTATACTCTTTTATTTCATTTCCTGAATAACCGTGAAACCCAAACTTATAATCATCAAAATTTGGTACTATCAATGTGGAATTTGACAACTTTTAGATTCAACATAAGTTATTTTATCTTATTTATCTCATCATTGCTTGAGAATTATATTCCATTTGGCATGAATTTTCTATTATATTTGCACCATTAGGAAAACCAAGTTGCGCAAATTATCATAATTGCACTTAGTGGTTAAGAATTTTTTTTAAGTCTTTTAATATTACCTAGTACTGTATACTTTCATAACCACTAATTGCACTACTTGATTTTTTTTTTTGTTGGATGCAAATAGTAGTGAAAGTTTTTCATCATGCTAAAGGAAAAAAAAAATCTCATATAATGATGAGATAAATATGGAATTGACTCATGATGAGGCAAATATTTGTCAAATTTCCCATTTACTGAAATTTGATGAATTATAAGTTTAACGATAGTTCAGGATATGAAACGCAAGAGTATGATTTTAGTTTGTCTAAATGCGTAAGAATAATTTTAAGGTGAATAAGAATTTTATGCTTTTTAAATTTATGGTTATGTTGTTGGACTTATCTCAACAGTAACAAAAAATATCTTGTTCGTTTGAGCCATTATGTACTGTAGGAATGTCATTCCATTATTGTGGTAATATAATGTTTATTCCCAGTGTTATGGAAATGAAATATTCTATTAGATAAGGGATAGAAAAATTAAGGATGTATGAAATAATGAATGAAAAGCTTAACAATTTTTACCACAAATTTATTAACAAAAGTTAGCTCAAACCAGTAAATTTAACAGTTTTATTAGAAAAGTGGTTTCCTATGAAAGTGCATTATTTTATACCACAAATATGTTTTTTTCCCTTGGAAAAGCAGTAAATTAAGTGTAGGAATCAATGAATGTGCATGCGTTTATGACTATGATTTATCTTCTTACGGTAAGTAGTGTCATCTTAAACAACTGTTTCTGATAAATGAAGATCAATCTAATAAACTAGAGGATCAACCATCAAACATGCATATGTAAAGAAAGGTTAAGAGTAGTTTACTACTCATTATTAAATTTACTATAGATTGTTTTGGCCAAAAAAAAAAAAAGAGGTTATTGATACTAATATCAGCTTATTGATAATAGCTTAAATGCTATTTGAAATTAGGTGAAAGCAATTACAATTACAATTACAATTACTAACAACATTAACTTAACTAAACAATCAAAATCAATGACATCTAGCACTAGAATATGAATTTCAAAGAGAATCCAATAATAACTCAGAGAAAATTTGCATACATAGATTTGTTCCCTCAAATTTTGAGAATCTGGTCAATTTGATATTGAAGATGATAAAGGCATTAGCCTCTTATCCTCCATAAGATTTCGTTTGAAGCTCTTTAACCTTTTTTCTTTCTATTGTTCTTCATTTGAATCTGTTCAATCTGAACTTTTCTTTATTTGTGTCCAATAATCTTTCAATCTATCAAATTAAGACCTACTTCATTGATAGCTAACAATAATGTAGTCATCGATGAAGTAGGCATTTGATAGACTGAAAGTCTGAAAGATTATTGGATTCAAATGAAGGAAAGTTGAGGTTGAAGATATTCAAATGAAGAAAAATGGGAGAAAAGAGGTTAAAGAGCTTCAAATGAAATTCTAAGAGGCTAATGCTTTTATTATCTTCAATATCAAATTGATCAAATTTCTCAAAATTTGAGTGAACAAATCTTTGTATGTGAATTTTTCTGAGTTATTATTGAATTCTCCTTGAGATTCATATTCTAATACTACATGGCATCAATTTTGATTGTTAAGTTAAAGATTGTAAGCATTCGTAATTACTGCTTCCTCCACAAGTATTGTAATTATAAGTAGAGATAAATGCAAGGGTCCTTCCCCCCCCCCTTCATTTCACTATTCCTTTGTAAATTTCTTAGGTTGTTTATGAAAAAAATGTGACAATTAGTTTTAGCAAATCATATCTTAGATGGCTTTCAATTTTGTCTCCTACTTATGTGTTTCTAGATTTGTCATTGCGTGTAATAAGCCGATATTGGTTGGTTTCTCATAATCAAAATTTTCTAGTTAGTTTTACCATCTTTGATGTTTTCCAATAATTATAACTATTGGGTTTGTTCAGAACACACATAGTGAAATAAAATTAAAAAATTTTGCAAAATCCTAAAAGGATCTATTGGCTTTGCTTAAATCAAATTAGAGAAATGGAACTTACTAACTTGATCAAGAGATCCAATCTTTCAATCTTTTTTTTTTTTTAGGTAGAAGAAAGAAGCACAAAGGCCCAAGGAAGAAAATACCTTGGCTCTGAAAGCACTACAACTACCCAGGTTTTTGGCAAAACCTAATAACCATGTCCCTTCCAATCTTAAACCACCCCTCCATAACCAACTAAATCCTCACCACCCTTGCACGGACCATCTGAGCTTAACCCACTCTTGTTCAGGTGGCAACTAACACACCAGCCCCACAATCCTCCTTTGCACTGTTACGCTCCCTATCTCAGATTTAGCCTTACACACCTCTCCCTTTGCTACCTTTTAAACATTCTCCTATTTTTCTCCTTCCACAAAATCCAAATAGTCACACCCAAAATAACACACCACTCAATCCCTTCCACCAACAAACTACTCCTCATCAAATTAGAGCTAAGCCAATCTTCCCTCCCTACAGCAAAAAAACCATCAACAAGATTAGGAGGAACTAAACACCTCCACACAGCAAACGCCATACAATAGTCTCTTAAAACATGAATCATAGTCTCAGCATCTCCACACGACACACACCCTTATACCACACCAAGCCTACAAAACATTAAAAAGCCTGTATGTAGTCGATCATGAATAACAATCCATAAGAAGACTTGAATTCTTTCAATCCCTGGCCATTACCAAGTAATCTCCAACTTTTACTAGCTTACCTCAATCTTTCCTTTAACATCAACTTATAACCACTCTTAACTGTAAATTCACCCTTATCACCACCAATCTAGAATAGCTCATCGAACTCATCTTCATCATTAAGAGGCAAGGACACATAAATCCTCCTCTTAGTAGCTTTGAAACAAACTCATTAATCAAAGAACAATTCCAATCACCTTCCATGTTTACAGCATCAATAATAGTCCAACTTCTACTATCAATTGGGATTAGCTAAGTTATTTTAGTTTTGAGCATCAAGTCACAACTCAGCTAAGCATCATCCTAAAATTAGGTATTTTTGCCACTCTTAATTTCAATTCTAAAATTTCCTTGCAACTCATCCCATATAGATGAGATATCCTTCCATAAACTAAAATCACTACCCCGAACATGGACTAAATCATCAAACTGCCTCCTACTATTGTACTTTTTCATAAGAACATTCATCCATAAACATGCTTCATTCATAAGCCTTGTATTCAATAATCCCAATCCCCTATACTCCTTTGGCTGTTACACCTGTCCCCAAGATATCAAATGCTTCCTCCTATCCTCCACCTTATGCCCCCACATAAAAGCCTTCTGCATTTTTTCTAACTCATTACATAATCCAACAAGCAACTTAACAGTCATCATGAAATAAATTAGAATAGAGCATAAAACAGACTTTGTCAAAGTCACTCTTCTTACCATACTAAGACAGTTTACTTTCCAACCTGAAAGCTTTCATTTAACTTTCTCAACTACATAATCAAAACTCCTCCTCTTGACCTCTCATTGGCCAAAGGGACACCTAAATAGTTGCCCATATCCTCAACTTCAACAAAACCATACAACTCTTTCAATGCAATATACCTTTCTCCCTTAACATTTCTAGAGAAAAAGATACTAGTTTTTTAAGAATTAACCTTCTAACTCGTAAATATACAAAATAAATTCAAGCATCTCAATAGATGTTGCATTTGTTTAATAGAAGCCTCACTAAAAAGAAGCAAATCATCTGCAAACATCAAGTGAAAAACATTAAGACCACCCCTACCAAACTTGAAAGCTTTCCACTCACCCTCCATAACTGCATCATTAATCACATGAGACAACTTCTCTATAATCAATATAAATAAATAAAGGGACAAAGGATCCCCTTGCCTTATACCCATGGAAGGATAAAAAACTTCCCCCACACACCCATTCCATAACATCCTTCTATTCAAAAAAGAGACACACCTTATAATCACCTTCCTCAGTCTATCTTTAAAACCAATCTCTCTTAAAATCTCCTCCATACAACTGCACCTAACTCTGTCCTAGGCCTTTTCCAAATCAATTTTAATCATACAAAACCCCTTACAACTTCTAAGCCTATTTATAGTATGAATAACTTCATGAGCTACTACTATATTATCTTGAATATGACAACCTGGCACATGATTTGGAGAAATAATGTTAGTCAACAAAAGCTTAAGCCTATTAACAATGATCTTGGGGATACATTTATATACACCATTGCACAATCCTATCGACCTCATCTGTTTTATACATTCAAGCTCACCACTTTAGGAATCAAAGTTAGTATAATCACATTTAGACTTTCCATATCCTCCTCTCCTAAAAAAATACACTTCACAAGTTTAAAAACATCTCCTCGAACCACATCCCAGAATCTTTAAAAGAATAAAGCAGGGTAACTATCAATCCTTAGAGCCTTAAAAGCACCAATAGAAAACATAGCCCTCTTCACTTCATCAGTACAAACATCTCTTTCCACCTCATTAGCCTTCTCAACTGAGAATATTAGAGTTGTGGCTTAGCTTCTTCATTTTTTATATTTTACTTTCTATATGAATTATCCTACTATAGTAAGTTTTATCTTAAAAAATTTATATATGAGCATCAATCAATTCCATGTTAAATAATTTTAAATTAAAATATCATAAATTATGCTGTTGCATCCGAATCATGATCTCCTCAAAAAGAAAAAATTAATAAATGTAGGAGTCACCACCAAAATTTAAAAGGATAATTTTGGAAACCTTTTAAAAAATAAAATGGTCTATAATAACCAGAATAGGATTCGGGAGTCAGTTGTGCATGGAGAAGTTATTAGGAACCCCATGACACCCATTCATAAGAACGGTCACCCTAAGTTGATTGTGTAGAATTAATTTACCTTTTAATAATATCTTAGTTATCCTTTATTGCACATGAAAAATAAAGATAAAAAATAAAAAAATAAATTATTTATTTACATGGAAGGACTTGACCTAGGATTAAAACCTAAGGCCTACATATCTTGTGATGAGGATCAAAGTTCACGTAGTTTAAATATTATTATTTTAGTCTTTTTCACATTCTTTTAATTAATTTCTTCTATGAAGAGAATGATATTTTGGGTTATATTTTTATTTATTATTTTTATAAAAATTCATTCTTTGAAAATACCTTTGGCTAGGAAGAAAATAACCAGTGTTGAAACCTAAAGCAATTTAATACCGCTCACAGTCCATTGGTTGTGCACATGGTGATTTAGTATCACTCATGGCAAATCCTTAAAGAATTTTCAAAGTAAATAATTTTCTATAAAAGAATTTAACTATTAAATTTTAGAATAAAATTTGATACTTGCAATGACTTAGTTCATTCACAGTATCTTCTTTTAATATTTTTAGGGATCTAAGGTGATTTAGTATCACTCATGACATAACCTAAAATCTGCTAAGAGTTTTATTATTTTTTAATAATTTACAAGAGGGGGGAAATTAACCAGTATTGAAACCTATGGTAATTTAGTATTACTCACAGTCTATCAGTTGACGTTCTAAGTGCACATGGTGATTTAATATCACTCATGGAAAACCCTAAAGGAGTTTTCAAAAAAAAAATTAATTTAATTTTAAAAAATATAAAATTTGATACCTGCGATAACTTAGTGTCACTCACAGTATCTCATTTAATATTTTGAAGTGATTCATGGTGATTTAATATCACTCATGAAAAATCAAAAAGATTATACTTTATGAGAGCTTATAGAATTAAATCCATTTTCCTTTTATGGATTAATACCAAAATTTATGATACCTTTTGTTTTTTTGGGAATTGGGTTGATTATGGGAACATGCTAATTCCATCCATTCACACTAATCATCTTGACTTATATGGCTATGAAATAGATTCATATGGAATGATTGCACAGGTACCATTGACCAAGAGAAAGGGGAAACAAACATAAAGGATAAAGCGATGAAGAAAAAAGAACAAAAAGAAGACAAAAAAAAAGATTAATGCAAATGGTGCCTCTCAATTTTGCTAGAAATGACGAAGACAAAAGAAAGCAACAAAGAAAAATAATAAAAAGGAAAGAAAGGATTAATATAAATATGTGGCATTCCAATTTCTGATACAAATACTAACAAAACAAGAAAAAAGCACCACTCTAACTATTAGACTTAAAAGGTAATTCATAGATTTATAATTTGCTGAGCATGAGAGGTACATAATAGTGATAGACTACATTTCCTCACTGTTATACCACGATCCCAGGAATGAAAATATGAAAAGCATGAAAATCATCTCTATACCTTTAGCAACTTCACTGTTTGTCCTCACTTTTCTCTAGCACTCTTTTGGCCTCCCCACCAATATCTTCTTCTCAATTATTCCCGGTCCCTTTTCTCCTTTACAATTATCTCTTTTATAGGTACTAACTAGGGTTCTCTCACTTAATGATTGAATCAAACAAAAAAGGTAATTTTTTATTTTGACTCTTTTTTATTATCTTAGATTTTAGATTTTTTCCTTAACAAATTCCAGTCAAGGCATAATTTCCTAAAATTAAATTTCAAATATTCTAAATTTCTTTTTAAAAAAAGTCAAATTTAATGGAAAAATAATTAAGGGGATTTGGGGTAAAAAAATATTATTGTTATTCTTATCACAAAAGCCCCCCTTTGTATTCTTTTATTCCTTTATTTTATTTATTGTTTTTTTATTAATTTTTAATTTACACTTGAAAGCTTAGACAAAATACAGTAGTTACATATGCCATTGTAACTTATGCCAATTCAAGTTTAGGAACAATGGTTGAACTCAACCAAAATAATATAGAATGCATTGTTGTAACCTCAACCAAAGGTTAAAACTAGTGGAATCAAATTTCTATTTTTTCAACCTATAGTACAACATACTAACTAAGATATTTTATGTTACTATTGGAACAAAAGCAACTACAACCACTACCGTAAACTTAAAATCATTAAATTCGTATTTCATTTGAACTATGCATTGTCTCATCAAAATTATGTCCTCACCCTTTTAAACAAAGCAAGCGTATCCTCTTTTAGTTCATTTCTTGAAAGATCATTAGGATAAAAATGTAATAACCTTGATAAATAAAATAAATATATAATAATTTGTCTTAAGCATATTTTATTAATTTCTGAAACAATGATGACAAAAAGGTGTGTTGGTGCAGTGGAAATTGTGCAAAAAAATCCACCCATTAGGTCCCAAATTTGAATATGATTATGGCCAGAGGAGTTATATTTTTTAATTTTATTTTGACTTTATGAAATTACCAAATTGCTGTTATCTCAATCAAATTTTTCTTTTCTTTCTTGTCTTCTTTGAGCATTCTGAGAAGCAAAGAGTTAGAGAGCGATGTACCAAAATTCTTGCTCTTCCATTCCTCAATCTCTGCCTTCTTCCTCTTCAAATCTCTAGTCATGCCACCATTTGCATAAGTTGCCATCGCCAGAGTGGAGGTGCATCGTGCCATTTTCGTCAACCTCAAACTCTCTTCCTTCTTTATTTTAAACCATCAAAAATCTCTCCTTCCTCCATCCAAGTGATTGTGCGAGTGTTAGGTCTCTCTTTTCCCTTTCATTTTCTTCATTATTTGTCACCACTGAAGACTGTGGAAGCACTGTTGAAGCTCGTCCTTGTTCGGCGTTCAAGACCCTTCCTTCATTCTCTCTGTTTGTTTGTCTGCCACTGTTATGTTTTGCTAGATGGAGGTGAGGAGTTTTGAACCCTTCTCTTGTTAGTTAGCTCTGTGCGTATGAGTGTGTGATGTAATATTGTTGTGATTGCAATTTTTCTCTTGAGTTCCTGCTACTGTCCATGGCTGTTGAAGGAGGGAAAATGGAATTAAACTGAAATTTATATATTAAAAGCATGATTTTGATAAGTATGGGTTAGGATTTTTGAGTTAAATTAATTTTGTTTAGGTTACACATTTATATAACTGTTGATAAATATGAGGTATGTCACATCCCAAAAATAAGGTGTGACCAGTATAGGATATGTGTACAATGTTGGATATTATAAAATATTCATGGGTATTTCAAAAGAAATTTTTATAATTTAATAATATTAATTTCTATAACCTCTACTTAAATCTTATTTTTATCAACTTGAAGTTATAGCTTTGAAGGATTTTAATAACCTTTTATTTGATTTAATGACATTAAAAGGGTTTAATATTTATTTAAAAAACTTTTTTAATGTTCAAAACTGCCCAAGTTATGAGGCTTAATTTGTTTTAATTATTTCAAAACCGATGTTTGATAGTTTATTAAGGGGACCTTCTAGTTTTGACTATATATAGCCCAGGGGTGCAATGTACTCGATGCCAAGTTCTAGAGTTCTCAAGCTCCTCTTATGTATCGTGTTGTTTGAGTATATTTTGTTAGTCTTTGTTGTTTTTTGGCCCTGCTTAATTTGCAGGATGAGTTTGTTTAATCCTAAGGAGCTACCGTGCAAACAATCTAGTGTGGAGAAATAACTCTTAAGGATAGTATTTTTGGCACGACTCATACTTTAAATCTACCTGCCAATTCCAACAATCTCTAACAATCTTAAGAGCTATTCTTTTAGCCTGTTGGTCTTGTGGAAAATAATCAAGTCTCTCAAAGAGCGTACAATTGATCACAGCAACAACTCTATAGCAGCACCAACAGGACCATGAGAGGACTATGAGCATGCTCCCTCCTCCATCATCATTGCTAGTGTTGTCATAGTAACGCCAAATGCTCTAAGGAGAAAACGCTTCATTGCACTTGCAGCCAAAGTGGTTGCTAAAATGCTTTTATTCTCTATTGATGAGATTTAATAGAGATTTGTGAAAGAGTTTTGAACAGTAAATGTTCTAGCAGCTATAATAGAAGAGACGAAGTGAGAACGAAAGATATGGGTTTTAATGCAGAACAGTATCTTGGATGTTCAAACTTCATTTGTGGCAATAGTTAAATGGATTAGGAGCAAGGGTATGCCTTAATTTGATGCGGATATGCTTTATTTTAAGGAGGTGAATATATATGATTGGTTAGTATATATGTTATGATATATTGTTGATATGGAAATAAATACACACACATACATACATACATACATATATATATATATATATATATTTATCCATGTGTTCAGTAAACACATTCATGGTTTTTTCACAATAGAGGATGTTGGATGTATTTTTTAGGAGAAGCCCATGAGGCGTTGTCAAAAATATCATATCTTGTGTAAGTTTTCATTAGTTTCTTCTAGCATTATTGGTTTTTATAAGTAATTAATGCCATTAAAGGGGTTGAATTATTTTGGGAGCAAATGTTAATTTGTGATATATTTTATGACTATGAGTGTCATGATTGTGATTAATCACAATTGAATTTATTTTCTTGGGAAAAATAAGGAACCCCATTTATGATATGGATTTTCTTTCTTGAGTTGGTTGATATTTAGTTTGCAGGATTGCTAAGCTTAATCAATTATTGATTGCTTATTATACAAATCCAAGTGATATCTAGTTCGTGCTTTTCTGTTTTTTTTTTTTTTTGATGAAATTATTATCATTGAATGGGCTTAGAGTCTATATCTTTAATGCTGGAATTGGCTTCTCCAATTGTCATTAAAAAGCTGATATATGTCATGGCAAAGTTTTGAAATTATTAGCTTGAATATGTGATATATATATATATATATAAATATATATATATATATATGGTGTTTCAGCATTTTATTTGATGATATTATTGAAGATATGAGAAGGCTTTGTTGTTGATTTGTCCATAAATGTGTGTGGGTGTTAATATCTTTACAGTGGATTTAAAAATTTATGAGAAATTTTAATTTAATTAGAATGGGAGAAGATTATATGATGAAATTCTAATTTAATTAGAATTATTATTGATAAGTTATGGAAAATATTTAAATATTTTTCATACATGTGGTTGAAATATATTTGAAGATGTGGTGGTATCTAGCAAAATTATTTTGCTTTATTCTAAAAATTGTGTATGCCATATGGTTAGCCTCATTTTATAAATGCTAAGATAGTTCTACATTGTGATTTAGAGAAAATATTATATGAAGGCTTTATTATTTGCATAAATGCAAAAATTGTGATTTATCATTTTGTGTGGCTTGCAACTAGCGTTATGATAATGGCACAAATTTAATGATTTGTCTAATGTAGATAAATATATTTTAAAAAAAATAAGTGCATGACCTATTTAATTATTTTCACACAAATATTCATTATTATGAATAATGATTTGTTTATATGTGTTATGATCCCATAAGATAACTAATTTTTTTTAATTATGAAATTGAGAATAGTGGATTCCCACTATATAAAATACATAGATGTTTATTAAGTTATAAATTTGTTTGAGAAAACCCGCTAGTGATTATCCACCCTTAATGATGATGAAAACAAATATAATAACATAATCATAAAGTTTATTAATCTGAAATTGGAGGTTAGATTGTGAAAAATCTCCTTAGCAATTATTTTAGTGTAAATCCGATACTCAGTGTTGATGAGCATTCCCATGATTTAGTTATATTACATAGAAATTGAGTATATCAAATAGTCTCATAAGAGGATGAGACAAACGAGCTTTTGAGAAATACCATAAATGTTGGCATCACATATAATGAATTTTCATTGTATTAAAATAATACAGTGATGTAGATTCAATTTTATATTCATGAGAAAAATCTATTTATAGCTAAATAAAATATTATGTGAGCCAGAGTATATTACTCTGAAGTTGGCTAATAATGAGGCTAAGTGGTTAAGAAACTTCTTAGTGAATAATACTGCATCGAAGGTAAAACTGACACACATTATGTCGATGATGTGTAATTGCCAAATGGTGATAGTCATTGTAAAGAAAATAATAGCATAGGTAGATATCATTTGAGATACAATTAAGCAGGCTAAAAGAGGGAGTTATCTCAATTGATTATGTGAGAACAAATGCAAATCTGACAAATCCGTTAACTAGCCCCTGGGGAAGAATTTTAATTATTTAAATGTTGAGGGGAATGGGACTTAAGCTAATTTAAAATTAACAGTGATGAAAACCCAACCTTTATGATTGAAGATCCCATAAAGAAGGTTCAATGGACTTAAGCTAACAAGTCACTTGTTAGTTCTGCTGGCACTAAATTTTTATCCCTTCCTATGGCTTGACTAAGTAGTAGAGTACATTGAATGGAGGCTAAGTGGAAGCTCTTAATGTTTTCATAGTCCTTATGGATGATGTATTTATTGTAGATGCACTTGATGAAAACACCTATACAAATGTGGAGTAGGGCTGCTCCTATGAGACCATGGTGAAATTTCTAAAGCATTTGTTAAAATCAAGCATGTGCATGGCTGATAACGTGCAAAACTATTGTTAATAGCATAGACTACGGGGGTATAATTTGATTAATAACACCTCTAGTACACACTCAAGATCTGTTGGTTCAATAATACAGTTATACTGACTTTTTTGTATGCTGAGTTTTATTGGTCTAGGTTTGGTTCAAGTCAAAAGACACCAAGTTCAAAGTAATTATCTTTCATGTGAATAACTCAAATGATAATGATTCTTTTGACACATGTGGGCAATTGTAGTTATAGTTGTGTCAAAAAGGAAAGTCCCATAACGAATGAGGGACTTAGTACATATATACTAAGGTATGGACTTGAGTAACTAAATTGGCTTGGAAGAGAAGTGAAATGATGCAAACGCGGTTGAAATATGCTAATTTCCCCTACGCATGAGTTGAATGTGGTACCAGGCATACTAGGCAATTTTCTTAAATTTTGGGAACTATTTTGCAGAGTTACAAAATTATTTATATAAAATAGTTTTATGGAATTTTTTTTTCTTTTTGAAATATGTGGGGGATTGTTGGATATTATAAAATATTCATGGGTATTTCAAAAGGAATTGTTTAAATTTAGTAATATTGATTTCTATAACCCCTACTTAAATCTTATTTTTATCAACTTGAAGTTATAGCTTTGAAGGATTTTAATCACCTTTTATTTGATTTAATGACATTAAAAGGGTTTAATATTTATTTAAAAAACTTCTTTAATGCTCAAAACCGCCCAAGTTATGAGGCTTAATTTGTTTTAATTATTTTAAAATTGATGTTTGAAAGTTTATTAAGGGGACCTTCTAGTTGTGACTATATATAGCCTAAGGAGTGCAGTGTACCTGGTGCCAAGCTCTAGGGTTCTCAAGCTCCTCCTATTTATTGTGTTGTTTGAGTATATTCTGTTAGTCTCTGTTGTTCTGTGGCCCTAATTAATTTGTAGGATGAGTTTGTTTGATCCTGGGGAGCTATCATGCAAACAATCTAGTGTGGTGAAATAGCTCTTAAGGACAGTGTCCTTGGCACAACTCAGACTTTAAATCTACCTACCAGTTCCAACAATCTCTAACATACAAAACTCATATCCTATAAGCCTTAATTCAAGAAACTTCTAATTTAATTCTTTAAACTTTTTAATAATAAGATTATAAATTTTTATTATGCTTTTACTGTGCAAAAAGAATCATATACTCTTTTAAAAATTCTACAAAAAATCTTAAAAATTTCTCAAACAACAAATTTATAACAATTCTGCAACAAGGAACTCTGCTCCTTAGCAACAAACAATCAACATATGCAGTAGGTCTAGATTCCATCTATAATAAATTAAAAGCACATGAAGTATACTATAAAATAATACTTAAGCTCACATTTTGATCAAGTTAATATTTGTTCAAATAAATTCTTCTATTTCAGTTTAATAATAAAGCTCCCGATAATCAATAGATGATCTAAGTTTAGCTATTATCTAAGGCTAAAATATTTTTTAGTGAATAACATCCCAAAATAAAATTTAAAATGATAAAAAAAGAAATATAAATAGAATAGGCGTGAATTTAACTAAAATAATCATTTAGGGAAATAGTAGTGTATAACTCAAAGCAAATATTTTCATTTAAGCATTTAATAATCCAGAAACATCCTCATATGATAACAACACAATGGGTAAATTTTACTTTCTAAACTGTCAAACTCATATTAAATAATTAATAAATACAATTTTCTCATTACAAAGAAATCTATTTATGAAAATCAACTTGTCTAATAAGATTTGTTAAAAAAAATTAATTTCAAAATATCCTTTAGCAAAACTATTAAAATGAATAATAAGTGTGAATACACAATCCATGAAAGTAAGTAACTAATCAAGCGTGGTTGGAAACCATGAAACAAACATGAGCACAATGCTCATGAATATTCATCCCTCTGTTTCACATGCGTTGGCCTGCACATGAAGCTAGCACCTCTTACAAATACCCCGCTAGCTAAGTGCACCAAGCTGCGCCAAAGGTTAATGGAACTACTATTAGCAACTAGCATTATGATTCAGTCCTACTTTTAAATCAAGGATACATGAGTCATAATAATAAATCATTTCTTAAACTGTAAAAATCAAACTTTGTCAATATATTAAAAAATGGCAAATACCCAATCATAAAAATAATTCTAACTCTTCTTGTAAAACTTCATATAATAGAAATATTTTTATTCATGATAGTTGATAACGAAGTTTAAACTACAACGATAAAAATAATCATGAATGTAATTAAACATTATTGTGAAGAAAATACATTTACTAATAAATCATTTGAAATGCTATTCACTTACATGAAACGTTCCCAAACATATAATTTGCTCCTAATTAGTCACTTTTGTAATAGTTTATGTGCCTTAATTCCCTATTACCCAAAGTAACGTCTGATAAAACACATTACTTACACAATTTATTTACTCATTTAGGACCCATTTTATATGGTATATTATCCACTTTGGTGAATCGATGGTCTTAAAAACAAGAAAATCACTTAAGGGGTAAAGTTGTGCATTAGGAGTATTTTGGCCCAAAAATTTAACTTTTAAGAAAATGTACAAAAAAATCAAAATGTGTTTGATGTCCAAAAGAATGAATGTGAAATTATATTTTAAAAATTCAATGTGGCTTGAGAAATATTAATTAAAAATTTTAAAATTAGGGTTGTTAACTTTATTGATCTAATTAAAGTTTTATGTACGTGTGTGTGCATTGGTTTTCACGTAGGGCAACCCTTGAATTGCGTTTTATTATTTATCTTCCATCTAAATAATTAATTTCATTTTCTTAAATAGAAACAAGGGATATGGGTTGAGAGAGGGGAGCCCATCCCAAGCCATCTTAAAATAGGTCTAGCTTGTTCAAGATCCAAGTCCATAAAGATGCAAGCCCAATTAATCAAGACTCAAGCTTTTTTAATTCACTATGTGTGAAATATGCTTGGGAGATATTTTATACATAAGGAGCATGCCTTTTATGAGCATATTTGAAGTGGGAGAGTGTGATTCCTATCATCTTCAAGCCTTTAAAAAAATTTGAATTTTTTCTTACTTTAACGTAAATTTGAATTGCAAGATTTAATTAGATTTTATTTTTATTTTCAGCTTTAATGTTGATTACCCTTTTTTGTTGGAGGAGAATCCAACAACCAAGATTTTTCTTTTTATATGGTAAAACGGCGTGTTTGGCAATTTCCTTTTCCCACTTTGTTCAACAAGGAAATGGCCCAAGTTTATTGTTATGCACAAAACGATGCGTCTTGACCTAATGGAAGAGGAAGTGGAGAGAAGCTGACTCCTTTCAAACGAGCCCAGAAAGTGCATGGCATGTTGAACCTGTCGTTTTACGAAGTAAGTGATATTAATAACAAATGCTACCTCTTTAACTAACAAAATATAAATATCTTAATTTGAACAAAATTTAAGAGAAAGATTTAAAATTTAAATTTAAATAGTTAAAAAGTATATCTCAAAATAATAATAATAATAATAATAATACAATCCATACTATTCATCTAGTTTTTTGTATTACATGAATTATTATTTAGAGAAATAGTTGTAAATTCTGTCAATTGAATGATTTATATATTTATATAGTACTTTTTGGCAAACATTTATATTATAGAAATAAGAATAAATAATAATAGTTATCTAATAAAAAAATTAACAACAAGAATTGTTCAATGCAAACAATGATGCTGAAGCGAGTAGAGTCATTTGTTTGTATCCACGTCTTAATCCAGGCCCGTGAACTCTGGTCACACTCACTTGTACTGTGCTTTGTCCGTTCTCAAACTCCTTTACACTCACGAGGGGACTATCATGCGCGGCACCAAAAACAAAAAACAAAACAAAACAAACAAACAAAAGAAACAAAACTATAATGAAGGGAAAAAATCAAATATGTTACGCTAAAAAATGGGGGAAAAAATGACACCAACATTCAAAATTTATAAATTGAATACTGATCATTCATATTGTAACACATCAATTTTTTTTTAAATAATTTAACTCAATTATAGTTGGGTTACAGCCACCCAACACATTTTATATCAATAATTTTAATATAAAAAAATTTATAATTGGCTTCAACGCACAATACAACATTTCAGTTAAATTTTTACCTCCCACATGCTATTAGACTAAATTACATTTGTCCATCCTTATACTACTCCCAACAAGTAAACTAAATCACATTTGTTCATTCTTATACTTCCAACAAGTAAAATAAATAATTTAATCAATTTTTAAAACAAGCCAGTTATTTGGCCTCATAATCATGCCATTTTAACCAATCCAAAGTAAACCAATTATTAAAATTTACAGTCATCCAAAGTGTACTAAAAATAGAAATAGTTTGAAAGGCATGATTACATTTATATAGTCATATAATTGTCAATAAACAAAAAGCCCTAATATTGGCAATATAAAACATTATAAATCATAAATCAAATACCCAAAAGAGACAGTGGATCTATGCCACTAAGCCTCTGGGACTCCTCCACGTGTCACTCGTGGCTCTTCTCCTAAAAATTATTAACCACATAATGAGACTCAAAAGTCCCAATAACCAAAGCCAATTTATGATAGTATATACAAACAGTTAAGTGTGTACTTATTAAGTAAAAATTAAAAATAATATAATTCCAACAAATATAAGAAATATTACAATACACACAAACAACCATCCTTATATCCCTCCATTAACCTCGAGCCGTAGCCCTCACTCGGTACTAAATTACCCGGCCAAAGGTAGATTAGCCTGAGCCCTTACAAGCTACCTATTGAGCTCCAATAGGGGTGTACCATGTGGCATATAAATACAACAACAATAGCAAGTCTCCCAACACCTCCCACAATAATCAAACAAATTCATAATAATATTGCACAATTATATAATATTACAAAATTCATAATTTTCTCAATAATCACCTAATTAACATGAAATAACACTAATCACAAATTAAAAACATGGTTACCTCGTGACTTTTTCAATAAATTATTCCTTACAAATTTCTCTCCTACCACAATCTTTACCAACAACACAATCTACAAATAACATATTATTTATAAATATTAGTTTCAATTATTGAAACTAATAAAATAATTATAATAATAGAATTAAAAATATAACATAATTCTCAATCTCAATCTTAATACAAATATAGAGTTAACACTATTAAGTAAAATTTTTAACTCCTCTTTTACTCATCAATAAACATTAATAATCTAAAAATCAACTTCTAAACTAATTTCTATTATCAAAATTTTCTTTTTATTTCATAAATTCGCACCTAAAATACCCAAAAATTAAAAATTGAGTCTCAAGCTTAGAATCATAATCCTATAGCCATAATAATCATTTCTCATCCCAAATAATCATCTAAACCTCAATAAATTAACATATATTTTCATATTTAATAAAAATCTAGTCTAGGATTTGATCCTTAAGCTACAAATTCAAAGATTATCAACAAATTTATACTCTAGAATATTTATTATACTACTAACAACCTTAAAAACCATATTTATTCAACATAAATTTATCCCTCTTCCAAATCCTAAATTTTCTACCACCACAAACTTAGAAACCAAAGAGGAAGGATGGCTAAGAACAAATTTTAGATTACTTATTTAGTCTTGAAAAGCTTGAAATCATACCCTAAATATCCTATTAAAAACTCTTACCTTAAAAACTCAGATCTCCCGCACCGGCGACTCACGCTCACTCTGCCTCAACTCGCGTACAAAGAAAAGAAATGAAGAAATGAAGGAAAGATGTGAGTTTTTAAAAAAAATACTGTGAGTCCCACATCTTTTTTTTTATTGTTTTCCTCTTTCATCTCTCTTCTTTCTTTCTTTCTTTATTATTATTATTATTATTATTATTATTATTATATATGTCATGATTGCACCATGCCGGATAGCGCCGAAAGCTTCTCTTCTTCTTCTTTCTTTCTTTTTTTTCATACCTTTTCTTCTTTTCTTTTTTTTATAATAATAATAATAATAATTTAATTAATTTTTTTAATTAAATTTAATTTTTTTAATTTTAATTTAAAATTATATCCTAAGTTAGATTTAATAATCATCTCCTACTAATTTACTTACCTCTAAATATTTTTCAAAATTTCTATTAACCTAAATTAACTATTAAAATTTAAATTGGGATGTTACACTTATGAGATGAGTTGGACTTGGCTTCTCTCCTTTGAGAGAAACCTTCTATACCTCTCTTTTGAAGTAGAAAAAAATTTGAACCATCCAGATTAAATCTAGACGGTCAAAATTTAATAGCTCTATTTTTATTTTTTATTTATATTTTTAAATTAAAAAATATATAAAATTGTAAAAAAAATTAATAAATATATTTATCAATTTGACAGTCTAAATTTAATATAGATGGTCTAAAATTAATATTAAATTTTTTTAATAAATTTACTGTTCTGTTTAGAATATATTTACACTGTTCAGAATATATCTAAAGAATTAATTTAAATTTTTTATATTAAATTTAGAGTATCTATATTAAATATGGACTGTCAGATTGATTAGTATATTTATTAAAAAAATTTATAATTTTTATATATTTTTTAAGTTAAAAATATAAATAAAAATAAAAATAAAACTATTAAATTTGGACGGTCTTAAAGGAGAGGCAGAGGAGGCTTCTTTCAAAGGAGAGAAGCCGACTCCGAGATGAGTTGGTGTCTCCAACCAAAATTTGAATCTTTATTAAAAGAGATATCTATATTTAACATTCAAGTTTGCTTCAACATGATTACGTCTCATAAAATGATATTTTATACTTATATGTAATCAAAATTTCTAAATTGAAGTGTTGTGAAAATTAAAATTACTTTTTATGAGCATAAAAATATGTCATTGCGTGTACTTCTTTTAAATCTCCAACACGGTTTTGTTAATTTTACAAGCATGTTTGTATTTATTGGCATGCGCAATACAAAAGAGGAAAGAAAAAAAAAATTAGAGAAGGAAAAAAATTTGGTAAAATTATACTCTAATTCCTTGCAATATAATTAGATACCACAAGACTTGTTGGCAAGTAAGTGTAGTAAAATTATGTTATTATCACTTTGCTTTGTTAAGTTATTAATGAATCTTATGATATTGAATAACGGGTACACTTGTATAATATTCCCTTGAACTTTTAAAATAATGTAATATGGCTCTTGTCAATAACAAAAATCAACTTTGAATTATGATTGATCCAAAATGACAGAAAAGCATATAAAAAATGAATAATAAATTACAAGACACAAAAATTATGGACTCAATTTTTGTAATTTTTGATGTACTTTTATACCATTTTTTATTCAATTAATAAATAAAGTTAATTTTTATTAATGATAGAAATTAAATTGCATTGTTTTTTAAATTGAAAGGGAACATTGCATTAAAAAAATGAATTTAAAGTCCTAGATGATCTTGGATATATTGGTTATGAATCAATTTACTATTTTATCTTTTAAAAAAGAAAAAGCATAGGTATGATTATTTTGAGGAGTTATTTTGAGTAGCTTCTATAAAATCTAAAAATAACTAACTAATAATCAATTTTTATTATTATAACTAATTATAAAATAATATCTACTTTTTATAAAAATTTTACAAAATAAATGTTTTTTAAACAAGTTTATAAATTACTCCCCATTTAAAAATATAAGACACCTTTTATCAAATCTCACCTTCAAAGTAGTTACTTATTTTTAAAATAACACAATATGTTTTATTTGCCCCTATTTAATAAAGTATTTTACCCTAAAAAATATAAATTAATATATTTAATAAGTATACTTTTAAAAAAAGTAATGATTACACTTTAAAAGACTTAGAATGTCTTAAATTTTTTAACATTTAACATTTTAAAAAATATCTTATATTTTTTAATGAAGAGAGTAACTAAAAATCACTTATTTTGAGAGACTTAAATGTAACTCCTCCAAAATACTGCACTTAATTAACAATGAAAAGCAATGGCATGGACATTCAAAATTTATAAATTGAAGTATTGTAAAAATTAAAAATATTTTTGAGGATCGAAAAAATAGATTATTTCTGGTACTTCTTAAATATAGAAGACGGTTATTTATTTATTTATTTATTTTTTACAAACATGTTTGTATTTATGGAGATAACAAAAAGTATTGTCTTAAAAGATTGTAAGTAATTATTTGTTATTCCACAATTGTAATTTTTCAATAAAATTTAAAAACACTCACAAGTCACAAGCTTAATAGTAGCATTATATAGTATATTATATGCAAGAGCTTGTCCGCATTTGAAAATTATAAGAGGAGAACGTAGAAAGACAACGGGACAGGAAAATAATAGTCCATTAATAATCATTCTTAATTTTTTTATATAATATTTTTAAGCCAAAATATTTTTTTTATTATTAATAGGAATCATCTTATTCAAAATATAATCAAACATTAAATATGAGTATCTCTCTTAACAAAAAATATGAAAAATCTTGCGTTGAGGGTATTACAAAGATATAATTAGTCCTAACTCTCAAGGATTTAGATTCCTTTGAAGTGTCACTAAAGAAAGAAAAATAAGCACTTGTCCAAATTTACATCCATCCGAATTTGTTTTTTACTTTCCTTTTCTTCAATTCAATTTTTTTTTAACTCTGTTTTGGCCAAAAAAAATCAATTTCTTTTTTAAAAAAATATATGTGAATCATAACAATGATTTCAATTTAAGCCTCGTGAATTAAATTAAAAAGTAAGAAAAGATTTAAGCCTCGAATATGATCTTATAAGCTAAATATATTTATAAATAATCAAATCATAATAAATGATCTTTAAAATTTTAATAATATTAATAGCAAGAATTTATCATTAAAAAAATAATATATAAAAAATTTACATGTCTTAATTTGATCTATAACAAATATTTTAAATTTATAAATCTAAATGTTTAAGTATTTTTTTTAAAAAAATCATATTGAAAAGCTACTAACATTTGGGGTCTAGAGTGATGGAATCCAAACTAGTTACTATTATCAAATATTAAATAGTTTTTGTCAAAAAGATCAGTTCATGAGATTTCACTCATTCACACGTTATTGTTTATTTTGTTTTAGTAAAGATAAAATTATAACAAGTGTGAATAAATATATATCTATGTCTATATAGAATACAAGATGCTAAATACTTCTTGTCTGCTTTATTTCTGTGTCTATCTATATTTATATCTATACATTTGTGAAGTTATCGGTATCCCATTCACCCATTGTGGGATGAACAATGACTTATCTTTTATATATATATATATATATATATATCTAGAAGGATCATGTGGGGCCTCTAGTAATAAAACAGGTGTGATATTTTCAAAAAAAAAAATGGTGGGAGATCCATAATGTAAAAATAGTGGTGAACATGATACTTATAATGAAAATTATAGTACAATGCACTAATAACCTTTTTATCATACTTTAACTATACAAACATCTCCTCTATTTTAAAAACTCATATAAATTTCTCTTAAAATTAAAATATGTTATACAAACCTTTTTTATATATTTCAAATTAAATTTCCATCCATCCAACCATTAGTTGAATTTTAAGTTTGATTTTTTAAACTTTAAATTTGACCAAAATTTCCCCCTTTAACATAAGACTTGTCTAACAATCTATATTTTTAAAAATAATATACGACTAAAAATATGTAATAAATAAATTTTGAAATTTTCATGTGTACTATAAGTTTGTTAATTTTTATCACATTATAAAATTTTAATTTTTATCAACTTTACTGAAACTTATTTATTTATGTTTTTAAACATTGCTAAACACATATTTTTATTCATCACATAACATAAAATGATATAAGTTCAAGAGATTATATAAATAATTTAAATTTAAAATTTGTAATTATGTTTTTTAAAATGAAATTATGTAACTTTAAAAAATAATATAATTTAGGATTTATTAGGAGGAGAGGTAAATTAGTGAATAAAATTTGTTTTAAAATAAATTTTAATTTAAAAATAATTTTTTAAAATCTTTTTAGAATATTCCTAACAGAATTAATACACTGGACTAAATTGTATATTTTCAAAATAAGTAAAAGTGCAAATTTAGCTCTCAACTATTTTTCTAAAAGTACTAGGTATCATATAATATAAGGTGATTTGAAATAAATTTTTAACTTTAAAAAATAAAGCATCCAGTAGCTTTTATTAATTTTTATTTGATGGATATTAACTTTTCATATGAGAATCACAATTTTTTATTGAAAATAACACATGACACTTCACTTCGGCAAATAAAGATAAAAATCTAGCCATAAATTTTTTTAAGGAATACTGAATAGCATTTATTATAAAAAAAACAAACTATCTAGTACATTTTATTTAATTTTGAACAAATGCCATTTATTTTCAAATATATAGGACCCATAACATGTTTAGACTATTTATAAATAGTGTTTGACCAAAATTAATGAAAACATACTGAATGATCTATTTTTATAATAAAAACTATTCAGCGTTTCTTAAAAAATAGTTTCTAACTATATTTATAGATTTATTTGTTTGGGTGGAGCACCATGTGTCATTTTCATTCAAAAATTGTGGGCCCACATAGGAAGTTAACATCCATAAAAAAAATTAACGAATGTTGCTAGATGCTCCGTTTTTTAAAATTAAAAATTTATTTCACATCAACTTATAATATAGGTTACTCAATGTTTTCGAAAACATAGTTGAAAGCTAAATTTGCACCTTTATACTTTTCAAAATAAATAGAAAGTCTGTATAATTAAGATAAAATAGAAGGGTTGTGAGGATGTCTTATAGTAGTGAGACCTATCATTCATTACCCCTCTTTTTTTAATATGTATAAAATAATAAATTATAGAATAAAACAAAGTTAAATAACAAATTACAAAATGAAATTTTTTATTTTTAAAATTTATTTTCCGTTCGGATAACACAATTGAGGATAACAAGTTATTCTTTGTATTTGTTATATGCACGAGATAACAAACTATAAAATAATTTGCGTGGAAATAAGGTAAATAGTTGTTCAATTTTTAATATGCATGAGATAACAAATATATCTTATATCATTGTAGAGTTCATTACCTCTCAATTTCAAGTGTAATGGGTACCCTCAAGTCAAAGGTTATGAAATATTACTGTTCATGTATTAAAATACAAAGCAATATCACCCTTCCATTAAATTTTGTTAATTGATACAAAATTACAAAGAATTATTACTAATTGAGTCCATTAAATTATAAATAAATTTGACCAGACTAAAGTTACTTCTTACCTATATAAAAGACCAAAATACTATTTTAACTAACCATTTTGATTGGTTTCTAGACGATTATCAAATCACTATTGTTGGCACAGTAATACATATAAGTAATTGAAAATATTAAATTCAAAATAAAGTCTTATTAAAAAATTTATACTTTAATATTTGTTAATTAAAATATTATTATTATTATTTAAAAATATTCGCATACAATTTAAATGTCAAATATATTTCTCTCTCCTTATAATAAATGATATTTTTAAAAGCTTATAAAAATATTAACTCTGCAAATAATTTCAGTAGTATGTGTATTTAATAAAAGATATCTTGTCAATTGATAAAGTAGGAGTATCATTTCACTCTTATTTTTCTTTTGACCATCATCACTCTTTTTGAAAATAATGTTAAATTTAAAAGTCTGAAATAGATATATGGGTTTTGAAACGTTTTTGCTTTTGTATTAATTTTTTTCAAAACGTCTTTTAATGTGAGCACCTTGTCTTGAAAAGCAGGGTAATATTCCCTTAAACAATTTTGCAAGGCAAAGTCACTCTTCAATTAGAAATCTATCATCCTTTTCGTGGTTAGCTTATATAAAATAGTTATGAGGCTCATACATAATAATAAACATAATAATAATAAAATATTTTGATTCATTTTGATTATCTAACATGATCAAAAGGATTGGAAGTAAAATAATAGCGGCAGGAGCCATGTCTAATTTTAATGTCAAAAAGAAGAAAAAAATATGTCAAAATATCTTACTATTATTATATATGATCTTTACAACTATTCTACATTAATTAATAATAAAGGAGATGATGAGTTTTTTAAGAGTGATTTTGATTTTTAAAAAAATTATTTATGAGACATATTGACTCATCACTCAGCATTCGTTAAAAAAGTTTTGGAAGGAAAATAATATTTTTAACTATAGAAATACTATTTTATTCCAATTAAAATTTAAAATAATTATACTCTTTCCTTCATTAAATGCGCGCGATCAGTGGATGGGAAAAAAGGCAAAAAGAAAACGAAAAATGCTCAACTTCTGTTGTAAAAGACAAATGGTGGCACTTTTTTCATTGGCCTGTTCTATGTAGCAGCACTTGAAAGATCTCGCTAACGGACAAAGTTCATATTTTATTATTTTGTCACAGTTTTTCCGTTTGTGAACTGAACATTGATATGCTTCGGGAATGCGAAACTAAAAAATAATGACCCTACTCTGCTGCTTCAACTCAAATAAAATAAGACAAAATTATATTAAAGTATTATATAAAAAATTAATTATTATAAAATTTATTGATAATTGAATTAAATCGTTGACAACTGATTTTATTATTAATAATTTTAATTTAATTGTTAATAAATTTTATAATAATTAATTTATTTATGTCGGATTTGAATATAATTTTCTCAATAAAATAAAGAGAATGACTTAAAAAATATTAATTCTCCCAATGTAAGAATATTAATACTAACTTAAAAATTTAGTACCGAAACATGATAAAATGAGTACTAAAATTTAAGAACGTCGGTCTTAAAAAAATCTTAATTTAATATCAATATTTTTATAAGATCCTTATTTGTCATTCTGCCAATAAAAACACTCTCTTCCCATTCTATTTTATAAAATATTCTTAAATAAAATTACATATACAAGGGGTCTAGGTTTTTTTGTTCATTACAGAGTTTGATTTTCAGAGGTATATATGGAGAGCATTACTTGAGAAAGAATAACCCCTTAAATGGCTCTCAAATTTCTCAAAAGATTAATCTCATAATTGCTGGTTGTGAGGAGGCCTTAGGAAAAAATGAAAAATTATATATATTAATAAAGTTTATTAAATATATTTTACAACTTTATTGTTCCAAAATAAAAAAATAAACTTTTAAAAATATCTTTTATTTAATGCTCCATTTATAAAAAAATATTAAAAAGAGATAATATATTGGGAAGGGTAATATTAAAAATACATAATTAATTAAATTTTATTTTTGTTAAAGCATTTTATATTTTGAGATACTGAGTTTTTTTTAAAAGAGTTTTATAATATGGCACGGAGGGAGTATTGATCATCCCGCTTTTAATATTTGCTACTTTTTTTCAATTAAAATTAATTTTTAAACCATCAATTTCATTGCTTTATGAAAATATAAAATTGTAATTTTAAACTAAAATCTTGCATTATTTAAATTTTCATTATCATATTAAAAAAATACAAATGTTGATATTATTAAAAAGTTCTCTCATATTCATGATATCATTATATATGAGCAATGAACTTTAAAGCTGCAAATTTTTTATTGCAAAAAACGTAATCTTTCATTTGATCAAAACGAAGGACTGTGGATTTTTTTGGCATAGAAAGAGATTATTTCTAAAGTTGTATAATAAAATTATTGTGTATCAGTTTTTAAAGTTGCAGGAGGGACCACAGTGGAGGCTGATACTTGGAAGCATATACAATATACGATATAGCACTGACGATGAGTACTCCTTCTACTGAGATACGCAATTCAACAAATCAATTTTGTCATGTAAAATCTTATAAATTAAAACATGTAATATTAATTATTATAAATAAATTCACAAGTTTTAGGAGCACAATTTGCAATTGCATATTACAAATTTGAAAAAGGAGGGGATGATTTTTTATAATTAATATATGTATGTATGTATGTATGTATCGAGAATGTGGAGTGCTTTGATAACACTTGTGATTGTGAACCATGTTTTGGTGCTTTCTCGTCCCTATTATAATATATCCATTAGAATGAACTTTTTGGTTCTTAAAGTAAGATTTGGATTCAGAGGTGCTTGTCCCACGAGGTATCTATCTTATTTAAATTGTTAAAATTTAAATTAATAATTTAAATAAATTTACTCATTTATTAATATCAGGTGAAGTATGAATTTAGAATAATTGATATGAATTTTAATGACTTAAATGGGAAATACACTTGATACTTATACTAGAGACAAGCACTGAATCTAAATATATGGTATATGGGGCATCTCTCTCTCTCTCTATATATATATATATATTTACTAAGGGTAAAACAAGATAATTTTTTCATTTTAGGATATATTTAATGAATTAATTGTCATTCCTTGATTGCAGTGAAAATATAAAATAGTTGAAAGCGCTTTACTCCCTTTGGTCTAAATTATAAGCAATTTTCAATTATAATTTACATATCAATAAAATTTAGTTGTATCGATAGTTTTCTCATTCCACTCTTACCCTCTACTGTTAATAATGAATTAAATCAAAAAGAGGGTATCTATGTCAATATTCTTTTTAATAAGGGATGTCATGTGGGAAAGTTAAAATGATACTTATTTGGTCTTATTTATAAATTATTTTTAGTATTTTTATTAAAATTTAAGAAAATCTTAAACCTCATTAGCTATTTAAAAATTTCACAAGATTTCAACTTTACTCTTATTAAATTTAAAAATTTAAGTATACATACTATAAAAAATAAAATTTTATAACATTTAATAACTTTTTCAATATTTAATAGAAACAAAAGTGTAAAAATAAACATAATAATAATTTAGATGTTTTATAAATATAACTAAACTAAATATTTTCTCTCAACCTATAAAGCCAATGGAGTGAGAATGAGGTGATAAATTCTCATGCTGACAAAGTAAACTAGGTTAATAAAAGCTAGCGTGGAATGAAAAAAATAATTTTTAAAGACACTAAGCTTCTTATATTTTTGATCAAAGTTAGTTGTAAAAAAAATTATATTTTGGACGGCATATAATAGAGACATACACTTTTCTATTATTGTGACCTGTATTAATTGAGAAATCGTGAAGATGGATGCAGAATCACACGGTTAAGTGGCTTTAAATTTAAAGGCCGCTCCTATGTAGGTAGGAGCCGTGAAGAAGCTGGGCTCCACTGATAATTATTTTGGCTATATTTTTTTAATAAAAAAAAATTTTGTTGTGTTCTGTGCAATGTGCATGGGTTCTTGTGAAGTTGTGATGTCAACACTCGGAGTCAGATTCACTCGCAAGCTGGATGCCAGCGACCAAAAAAGACTAAGAATCACAGTGAAAACAAAGTTAATTATTTTGTATTGAATGGCGTAGGCTGCTTCATCTTCTTCTTCGCCTTGTTCCCTCGTGAACCCTCTCTGTTTTAGAGACCCCTTTGTGGCTCTTCTATCCACTGGAACAAGACGAAGCTAACAATGGCGATGGCTAAAAAACTTTTCCATTTTCGTCATTTCTTCCTCGTCGTCGTCTTCACCTTCTTTCTCGCCATCCACCGTACACATCAGTTACATAATTCTCAGTCTTATGCCCTTCTGAAATTCCAGAAGCTTCTGGGGTATCCATCAGCTCTAAGAAGCTTGAGAACTACGAAAGATTTCTGCAACGTCGAGTCGACCAACTGTTTGACGATAGTCTGCTATGAAGACAATGTAACACAGCTTCATGTTGTTGGTGACAATGGGGTTTCTTATTTGCCTCAAGATTTCACTTCAGACTCTCTATTTGCCACTTTGGGTGCACTCTCGAGCTTGAAAGTTCTTTCTCTGGTTTCTATGGGTCTCTGGGGTCCTATACCTGAAAGCATTTCTCAACTGCCTTCTCTGGAGATTCTTAACATTAGCTCAAATCATTTCAGTGGAGCCATCCCAATCCAGCTTTCTCTGCTGAAGAGTCTGCAATCATTGGTTCTTGATGATAACCACTTTACAGGTACAATTCCCATGTGGGTAGGTTCGCTTCAAGGTTTAGCTGTGTTGAGTATGGGAAAAAATTCTCTTAGTGGCTCTGTGCCAACTTCTGTTAACGATCTTCAAACTCTGAGGGTGCTGGATCTATCAAATAATGATTTACATGGTGAACTACCTGGCCTTAGTAGCTTGAAAAATCTACAAGTTCTTAATTTGGAAAACAACACATTTGGACCCCATTTTCCATCTCTACACACCAAGTTAGTTTCACTTGTACTTAGAAATAACAGCTTCCGGTTTGGTATACCTTCTAATTTAAGCTCTTCCTACCAGCTTCAAAAGCTGGACCTTTCATTAAATGGATTTGTGGGACCATTTCTACCATCTTTACTCTCTTTGCCTTCCATCAAATACCTTGATGTTTCGGCAAATAAACTTACTGGAACGCTGTTCAGTAATTATTCTTGCAATTCTGATATCCTTTTTGTGAATCTATCTTCAAATCTCTTAAAAGGGGAGCTTCCCAGTTGTTTGAAACCAGAGAACAAGGTGGTTGCATTGTATGACAGAAATTGTTTCTCAAATGAGGATCAAGATCAGCATCCTCCTACCTTCTGTCAAACTGAGGCTCTGGCAGTGAATGTTATGCCCCATGAACAAAAGCAGAGAAGAAGAACAGCTAGTAAAACAGTTCTTGTGTCAAGCATGGGAGGTATCGTTGGAGGATTCTTGGTTTTTGGAGTGGTTTTCTTGGTTATTGTACGGGTAAACAAAAAAGGATCTGGGAAAGCACCTGCAGGGTCTAAATTGGAGCTAGTTAAAAGCCAGATGAATGACAAACATGATGAGGTTAAAACAACAAGAACTGCACTTTCAGTATTGGAGAATATCATCAGCCGAGTTCCTACGCCTAATAAGGAATTTGTGAAAACGCTTGCAAGATCCATGATGGAGCATGTTGTTAGCCGGGTTCATCACAGACATGTGAGACCTGCAAGGTCCATAGTAGAGCATGTCTCTTCAGTAAACACCGCAAAACTGCTCAGCGATGCAAGTAAATATATAAATCCTTTGTCCTGTTCTCAAGTAGATCACGTTAACTTTCTTAGCAATTTCCAGTTCTTAGTTTCCTTTTTAAGTATATAAAGAAATCGTTTGACTTAAATTTGAAGACATTTCTCGATTAACAACTAAAATAGACTGGACCTATTTTCCTGAGTAGTATATATATATATATATATATATATTCTACTGAAAACAGAACCTCTGAACAAGATGAGATAACAATCAAATCAGGCTATAGGATGATATAATTCAAAATCCACTTTCATGTAAAGTATGAATCGGGAAAGATATACTCACGTTACGTTGATTGCTGGCAGGGTATATCTCACAGACAATGAAGATGGGTGCCAGCCTTTCTGCTTATAGGACCTTCGCTTTGGATGAACTCAAGGAGGCTACAAATAATTTTGATGCATCATGTTTCATAAGTGAAGGTGCATGTGGTCAGGTATGACTTTTCAGTGATGAAATTCATATAGCAATAAACATGCTTCTTGCTCAATTTGTGTCTTTAATTCCGGTCCATTTGAAACTCTTACATGATTTATGTTTAGAAATAATATTTGCTGGGAAAGATATCCTTGGCATGGGCCATGGGATACGGTTTAGATATGCTGTCTTAGAGCTTTGAAATATGGTCAGTTTAAGAACCATACATCATTTGTCACCAGATGTAAAACTTCAACTTTGCAATACATACTATTCAGTAACTGTTCATACAAATAACGAAGCTGACACTTTCCTTCTGAAAAATAACAATGACATGCTTTGCATTGTTTAATCATGTCATTCACAGTGCTTATTTTACTCTAGTTCTGACTGTCTGTATAAGCTAATATTCCTTTGAACTTACGACTCAAAAGTTTTGATGTGCTTCAACCATAATGTCAGATCTACAAAGGATTGCTCTCTGATGGAACTCATATTGCTGTCAGAAGCTTGAAAATGAAGAAAAGGCATGGCCCTCTGACATATATGCATCACATTGAGTTGATTTCTAAACTTAGGCATCCACACTTGGTCAGTGCTCTAGGACATTGCTTCGAGTGCAGCCATGATGATCCAAGTGTCAGCAATATATATATCATATTTGAGTTTGTACCATACAGAAGTTTACGAGGCTGCATATCTGGTATTAAAAACTTTGAATTAGAATCTTCATTCATGATTTTTCTCACATTTTATAACTTAAGATAATTAGTTATGAAAGTCAATGTCAGTACGCATGATAAGTGAAATACAATTTTAAAGTGTCACCATGCACGGAAAGTCTAGCGAATTTGCTCTTATTTTCACCTTTTAAGGAAATCAGGGTTCTCTATAATATTCATTTCCAACAGGATCTTCTGGGGAAAAGCTTTCTTGGGCACAGAGAATAGCAGCTGCAATTGGTGTTATTAGAGGCATTCAATTTTTGCACACTGGGATGGTGCCTGGACTGTATTCAAATAATCTGAAGATAACAGATATTCTACTGGATAACAATCTCAATGTTAAAATATGCACCTACAATCTTCCTCTATTGACTGATAATAAGATAATGGTAACTGGAAAGACGTTTTATTTGTTATTATTCTATGCTAAATCTTCTCTCATTTCTGATTTTCTCTGATCAAATCTTTGCCTTTAAACTTTCAGGTAGGCAATGGAACTTTTTCCCCAGTAGTTAAAGGAAATGTTCAAGCAAGGTAAGAGAATATCAGTTTCTTTTATTGCAATTGGAATTGAGACTCTGAATTGCTTACAACAGTAGAAAACTTCTTGGTTGTTAACAATAATTGAACAGAGTATAGCATTATTTTTTGCTGGACCAAGAGGAGACTAGTATTTTTTTGTATTAGCATCTTTGATTAGATCATTGTGCTTTGTAAATATGCTTCTTTCTGAACAAGTTTCTTCCAAACACTTAATTCTGTAAAAGTAATTCACAAATGTAGCTCATTATTGTTTGCTATCGTGACTGGTGAAGCGTGTAATAATGCAATCCTATTGTTTTCTTATACTGCTTATCTATCTGGTCATAAAACAATTGTCAGTTGCATTATGCAGCTGCTTTCTGGCCATTTGTGATTCCTAATGTACCCTCTACTTTGTAATCAATAACTTCTTGTGAAACCATTAAAATTTAATTTATCTTATTCATATCTGGTTATGCTGAGATTCTTTAACTACTTCCCAGAAGTCACTGCCGGAATAAAATTCCTTTTCTCTGCCTTTTACAATTCTTTGACAGAGACTTCAGGAAGCTGCATGTATTTATGGCCATTCAAACCTACTCTTCATTGTTTTGAACATAACACAAATATAATGTTATCAGCATAATTTAGCCTTTACAATTACATGTGATACTAAGTTTTTCCTCTCTTGGCAATTAATTTGAGGTAGTTCAATTATTTCTTGATGCAGGATGAAGGATGGTGAAAAGAATGATGTCTATGATTTTGGCGTAATCTTACTTGAAATCATTCTAGGACGCACAATCATGTTCCATAATGAAGTTGGAACACTAAAAGATCTTGTAAGTATTAGTTATTCTGGATTCCAACTTTTAAGCTAAAATACAGCCAGTCTCCCTGTTGTTATAACAAAACTTCGTGCAATTCACATAGCGTTACCCGACTTGTTTGGAAGTTAGAAAGTAAGGGGCATGACTCTATTACACGTTAAAAAAAAATTGAAGTGCCTATGTATAATTCAACTTGTGCACCATGTTCAATGGATGTGTCAGACACATCTTGAACACAGTTACAACTCTTTTTCAGAGTGTCCATGCTTCCTGGTTTAGTGGCATAACTCCACCACTGTCACACTTGAGTTTGTGCAAAGCTGCCTGGTGAAGTTGCCACACCCCCTGGCACAGAACTGGTCAACATCAGCCTGCACAATTGATCAGCTTGACTGACTAGTCTAATTAAGGGTCTGTTTGTTTAAGATTAAAAAATAAGTGATTTTTATATAGTTTAGATATATTTTAAAAATATTTTTTTTTGTAGATATTTTATAAAAAGCAGATATTATTTTATGTTTAGTTACAACAATAAAAAATGATTTGAGTTGGTCCATTTCTGAAAGTGTTGCATAGCATGAGACCTTACTTTGCCATCTAAACAAACATAAAATTTCACAAAATATATTTAAAAAAAACAGGTGATTTTTTTTTTTCATGAAAAAGGTTAATAAAACTGGCTCTAATGATTCACTAGTTAAGTAATAGGGTTGGAGTAGACCATATTCTAGTTCCTCATTCAATTACCAGGGTTGATTTGATTTAGTCCATTTCTGAAAGTTTTTCATAGTATGAGACCTTACTTTGCTATTTAAGGCCAAGGCATGGGAAAGTAACATCAAATTTTAACATTGTTCTTTGGTGGCTGCTATGCAGTTACAAGTAAGCCTAGCAACTGATGATATAGCTAGAAGGAGCATTGTTGATCCAGCAGTTCACAAGCAATGCTCAGATGAATCATTGAAGAGATTGATGGAGATATGTGTGAGGTGTGTCTCAGAAAATCCTACTGATAGGCCTTCTGTGGAAGATGCTCTCTGGAATTTGCAGTTTGCAGCACAGGTTCAGAATTCATGGGGAAGAGACTCCATTGATGCTAGAGAATCACCTGCTTCACCTTCCCTAGAATAAGGTTCCTAATAACTTGCGTGATCACAAATAAAAGGACCAAGAAATGTGTTTATATGTGGTTTTAAGAAAGTAGCGACTTGTATTTATGGATATAAGGATATTACAGTGTTAAGGACAGGTTTAGGGATAAGTTTATATGTTGTATTGTCTAGATGGTGTTCATATGTTTTCTTTTTCTTTGTTTTTGGCGAAGATGGCGTTCACATGTGAGCTTCAGTTTCTACCTACCTTTCAACTTAGCATCACAAATTTGGCAAGCTTGTTGCCAGAATAACACACACACACACACACACACGCGCGAAAATGTTTTCACTATTTTTTAAAATTATGTATGGAGATAATGTAATAGTTAATTTTGATATTTTACAGGTTTTCTACCCTTGTTGGACATTAACTATTTCTAACTTTATTCTTTATTATCTATATATTAAAAAAAAAAACAGAGAAAAATTCGCATGATTCACAATTCACAATGTATCTCATTCATTGGACTTCATGCAAAATGTGGAGCCCACCTTGTATTGAGATAAACATGGAGCCCCACGTAGGGGCCAGGGAAAGCAAGGATTTTGGCGCATGCTATTTTTTAATCTTTTTTTGAGGGTTGCAAATATATCTATATTTTTTTGAATTGAAGGCTACAAATAAATCGTACTAATTAATAAAATAAATCATATCAACATATAAAAATTACAACATCAGATATATAAATTGCCCATAGAGGCTTGATGAGATTATAGAGGCTTGATGAGATTACAAAGGGCATACAAATATTGAGACGATGAGCAAATCTCATATATAGCATTTTATAATGCAGTAGCACTGTTTTAAGACTTAGGCCGACCTAAATGGTTGAATTGGTTAAACTATCACCTAAAAAAAAAAAATGATCTACTTCAATCATTTGGCCCTTTCTGGCAATTAACTTGAGATGGCCTGCTTTGACCAGAGTAGTTCTTGAAGATCTGAGGCAAAAACTCTGAGATTCGGAATGGTTGAATTGTTTTGATCCATTTTTAAATATATATGTATATAAATATTTTATTTAATTATTATATCACTAATTTAGTTACTGGTTTAATTAGTTAAACCATGAGACTTGTAACCTATTGATCCTCCAATTTAGTTTTTAAAATATTGCACAGCAGATCTACTTTTAAATTATTATAATGCTTGCTTCTAACTTAATTCTACATGATATTTCTGTAGTATTAAAAAGGTCAAGTCACATTTAAGGACTGCTGGATCACATTATCTGGAAGACAAGATTAAACAATTCTGAATTTTCTTTGCATGACCAAGAAACTTAAATGAAATTAAATCGACATGCGAAAAGATCTAACTACTACTGAAGCCCCTTTTTTTTTTCTGGGAAACAAAAATCCACCTCCGCCACAGTCTTCGACGTTGACCACTAAACCATCATCAGCAACCACCGAAGTCCCTTCACTGAACCACCAGTCACTGTGAATTCTTACAGTATCATCCAAAATTCAACATATGTTGTCATCTTAATTTTTCAGTTTTCAAATCATTTACTTGTTAAGATATTAACTCGTTATTTCATTAGCGTTTACTTGCTAAATTATTAAACGGAACTTGTCAGCAAGGTTTAATATGTAAAAGGTATCATCAGAATCTAATGTGCACTTGTTAAAAGCTTAGGTAAACTTGTCATGTGAGTAAAATTTATTGGGTTAGAAGTCATTTTTATCTTTGAATTATACACATAAAGTCACAAGTGTCTTTAAACTCAACTATAGATCAATTCTATACTTTAACTTTAAAGATTTTCTCTGCCATTATCCTAACGTTAAAAACACTTAACGTTCATTAATTATTAATGGGTCCCACCATTTTTAAATATTTTTTACCAGGTTTTTTCCCTTCAACTTCTATTTAAAGGGTCATTTTTTCCCATCAACTCAAATATTTTATAATAAAAAATACTAAAAAAAAATATAATGTGAGACTTATTAACTGTCAACTAATGATAAGAAAAATATAGAGTGATGAGGAATACAATTTTTAAAGTTAAATGACAGAATTGACCCATAGTTGAGTTTAAAGGTATTCATGACCTTTTATGTATAATTCAAAGATAAAAATGACCTTTAATCCAAATTTATTTGTCAATATCAAGGTAGTAAAGGACTCACCTATACCTAAGTCTACCATGATATAAAAGATTAAATTACTTAAATGATAGAGCCGCTAATATGGTAGAAAAATAGTTCAAGTCATGCAGTGAACTACCATAGTAGGAAATACTAAACTAGGTAGTTTAAACATAATAAGTTCCACATCTACTATGGTAGGAAATGAATGAACTTCTTTGATGCACCTACCATAGCCGAAAAGGATTTATCATTCATTAGAAACACATTCATGCATGAATAAACCTGTCAAGCAAAATAGCACGTAATCCCATCATAGATATATTTGGCCTTAGCCCTTCAAACAATTCTATGTAGGCTCTGCCAACTCTAGCTTACTTGCAAGCAATTTCTATATAGCTCCGCGCTATTTCTAACAACGGCACGCTTGGTTGGTTTTTTTTTTTGGAAGAGTGTTTGTCCTGCACTTGGGGTAGTTAAATATTTCATATAATAATCAAACTTGCTAGATTGCTCATGAATTTATTTGTAAATATTAGTATTATTATTTATAAATCTCTACACACACAATTTACAAGTCATCTATAAATTTTTGTAAAACTAGTTTCAATTGTTAATATTTAAAAATAATTTTTAAATTTTGGATGAATGTTTATAAATAATAATATTTAAATTATTAAATATTAAAATTTAATATTTTAATAATATTTATTACTTCCTCCAGTCTTATTTATAAGTCATTTATACTAACCTCACCAATACCAATATAATAAAAGTATAAAGAATAATTGTGAATGAAATTCTAAATTCAACTCTCAAAATGAAAATGTCAAAAGTACAGTTAGTGAATAAATTATCATTTTTCAAATTTTCTCTCTCATGCTTTAACAGGTATGGGACTTTTATAGTGAAAAACTAAGCCTTTTTTCTAGTGGGAATGAAAAATTAGAGGCAGGTGAACTTTTTGAGAAAGTTATATCCCTCTAAAATTAGATAACATAAAAAAAAGAGAAAAGAAAGATATAGAAACTACACTTTTCCAGCACAAAAAAGTGTTTCCTCTCCTTTGATTTAAATGCTCCAGCCAATGAGAAAAACAGTGGGGACAGCAGCACCATTTCCTTGGACTTAAATGCTCTTTCTATGTGTGAGAATGTCCACTTTGATAGCAATTAAAATGAAGAGCAACATATTACAATAAATGAAGAAGGAAATGCTAAGAATCTCTCTCTTTATGAAGCTCATGAATATCTCCATGTAGAATTTACATTGTGAAAACCTATAAAGAAAGATGAATAATAAAACTATGAAACTTAACACTTTAAAGCTTAATACATTTAAATATGAAACTAACCTGTATGAGACATTCATGTAGAGCTAGATTTGGGTCTATGAGGAGTCTCTTATGATTATAAGGATAGGCGACCTATTGGACATAATAAAGAACTGGTTATTACTCTGAAATAAAAAAATTTGAAAGACATAACGAAAACTTTTTAGAATATAGTAATGAAGTTCCTGCTCAAATCTTGCAACCCAGAGAGAAAAAGGATGGGTTGCTCGACTTGGAATTAAGATGGTACCGAAAAAACTGTGAAGCCCAAATTTGAAAATTCAGCAAGAGATGTACAAAAGAAAAATGACTTAGAAGCAAAAGATTGCATGATTCCTTTTGGGACAAAAGAGAAATTAACATCCCTTGGGTTTGAGAGGCTTTAAACACACTTCTAAACTTTACACAAGAAAGTGAAAAGATGCATACCCTTATGTGTGAGCGACCTACTAATTTAATCATTTATCATATCTTATCTGTGCAAGAGAAAATATAACAATAGAAGCATGCCTCACCTGGCCAAAAATCTCAGCAGTATTCCATAGAGAGCGTACAAGACAATTGAGAATTTTAAGACCTTTAGAGCTGCTTCCTCAAATAAACCACTTCAAAAAAGGTAATAAAACACCAGCCATATCCAATATTGATGTGAAAGTATTTTCTAGTATCAGTGCAGCAACCTAAGATGCAGAAACATGGCCAAAATTGTTCGTAAATTATAGATACATGAAAAAACTATTGCTGAGAACATTGAAGTACCTAAATCCATTATCTAGTTTGAGATTATTCAATGGTATGGTAACTATCATATGTAAAACAGGAAAAAAAGACAAAATCTTGATATGTGTTTGATAACACCGTTTAACTTTCTTCATTTGCTGCTATAATTGGTTTAGCCTTTAATTAAACATAACCAATGTAATACTCACTTTGATTGACTACTCACCATTTCCCGATCTGTCACAATACACTCAAATTTTATTGTATTCTTGCATGTTTTGGTTAACAATCAGCAAACAAATTGACCATATACATTGTTTATAGAATAACTATGTATACACCATACTGCCTTGACTCTTTACTCCATCTTCTTCTCATAACCCTTTTTGATCCCTAGATTCCTGCTAAAACCCCATAACTTGTCTCAAAAACCCATTCCCATAAAATTCATCAGAAGATAAATAGTCCTCTAAAACAATGGTAGCTTTTGAGCACTAAGAAGATCTCTACGAGAATTTTAGGTTGATTAAACATAATAATAATTTGGTTTAGTAAAAGTATTGTCCATGACATGGATTTAAGCATAGTAGCCTAGAATATATATCAAGAAAGTCAAGATCTAATATTGGAACAATTTGCTCTAACAAAATGGAAGGCTTGTGCAGTATTTAATGTTCTTCGACAGCTAAATTTAACTATAACCAAAAAAAGCGTAACAAAAGTGTAGGCCTACTTTTACATAAATTTTTACATTAAGAGGGATTAAAATGCTGAAATTGATCTCTTAATATTGCAATCAATACAACATCTTCTCAATTTGTAGTAAGATTACTTGCTGCAGGCTATGGATATTTTCTCAATTTGCAGTAATAAAGTTTCTGCCTTTGTTTCTGACTGCTAATCAACTAAAGAATTTCAAAACTAGTTTCCATATGAAAATACGCATACCAAATGATGGACATTTTCTCTTTTTGCAGTAATAAAGTTTCTGCCTCTGTTTTCTGACTGCCAATTAACCAAGGAATTTCAGAACTAGTTTCCATATGAAAATTCACATACCAAATGTAGAGATCTCAAAAAAATGGCAAACAAATTTATTTCGAAAGTGACAAAGTCTTTTTATGCATGTATTTCAAAAGTATAAGAATAACTACCTTCTCAATATATGAACGAACCATGTTTTTGATGTCCTGTACAATGCTTTCCGGTTGACCCTCTACAATACACAGACAACAAAATGCCATTAATTTGTGCATTTATAATACAACCTATTCAAAAATTCAATTTATGTTAAATTGGTATCTTCATAGTCTTAGAAACTCACCCATAGCGACTTCTGTGAGTCCTGGAAGATCAACTAGGGTCAAATTGACAACTGCAAAGGTGAACAAGTTTAATAGATGAAATGGATGTATAAAAAATCAAACTGATTTTTTATAACAAAAAAAAGTAGTATCACATACACATGCGATAAAATTGGGACAGTACCTAATAATGAAGACACTAATAGAAAATATGACTTTCTAATCAATTGTATATTTATAGAATGATACTTGTCAATATTTATATTAATGAGAAAAACATAATTGTCCATACTGGGCTCAGCATCACTGACCAAACTTACCCATGCTGTGGAAATGAAATTATTGCTTGCTAGGTAGCTAGAGTTTATTGCTTGCATCTTTTTCATATCCTTTAAGCATTTTTTTCTGCAAAAAAAAAAGTTCATTAGACTTTATGATCTACCAAGAAATCTAACATTTTTAAACTTTTGAAACAGAGACAGATGTGGGACGCAATACAATTGAATCACTAAGGAAGCCACCATGTAAAAGAAGAAAGTTCTTATCAAATGAAAAACATGTATCCATCTATAAGATCTTATTAAACTCAAGCTATCAAGGTAAACTAAATAGTATTACAACAAGAGAGATAGCTTCAGCATATTCAATTTCAATCAGAGTCATTCAACGCATTTGGCGTCAAGTTAAGGAAATAAGGGATGCAAGCCATAGAAAGACAAGCAGGTGTGGAAGAAAGGGACCTAATGTGAACATGCAACAAGTCATGGCAATTCCAGTACATCAACGAACTACTTATAGGTCTCTTGCAAGTGTGCTGGGTGTTAACAAGACGTCACTAATCAGACTTAAAAAAAGGAGTTCTATGGCGCCACACAAATACAATTAAACCATATTTGAAGGAGCAAAACTGCTTGCTTGGTTGAGATGGTGCTTGTCTATGCTAAAACAATAAAGTATACTAAATGACCCAACTTTTCAATCTATGCACAACATAATCCATATTGATAAAAAATAGTTTTACATGACAAAGAAATCCCAGACCTACTACCAGGCAATAGGGGAGGAGCTACCATATCGGACATGTAAAAACAAGAATTTGATAAAGTTATGTTCCTAGTTGTTGTGACTTAACCTAGGTTTGATGTACAAAGAAATAAAATTTTCTCTGGAAAGATTGGTTTGTTCCCTTTTGTTAGAAAAGAGGCAGCAAGAAGGAGTGTGAACAGGAGCAGAGGCACAATGGAAATAAAACCAATTACTTTAATTACAAAAGAAGTCATGACAAAGTGCTACCATAAATCAAAGCCAAATGGCCAACATGTCATGTAAATGAAACCATGTTTGTTTAGCAAGATAATACTCCTTGTTATATTGATAACAATGATGAGGATTTTTGTATGGTAGCAAGTAATGGTGGGTTTGATATTCACTTGATTTCTCAACCCCCCAACTCCCCTTATTTAAACATTTTGGATCTTGGACGCTTTAGAGCAATTTAAGCACTACAACACTAAGAGGCACCTAACAATATAGATGACCTTCTCAAGACTATGGAGAATTCATTTGAAGTTTATACATCCAAGCAATTGAATAGGATCTTCCTAATACTACAAGCTATTATGAGTGACATTATAAAGGACAAAGGTTCAAATAAGTACAAGCAAAGCCATTTGAAGAAGGATGTGATGGAAAGAAGGGGTGAATTGCCTAATCAACTCAAGTGTGATCCCTACCTAGTTCAAAAAGTATTGGAGCACTTAGAAAAAGTAGATGGATGATTTAGATTAAGGGGTGGATATTTTTGTGAACCCTTAATATTTTGGTCATTAATATTTTCTGTTACATTTTTTCATGTAAATTGCAACACATAATATTAACAGTAAATATTTTGTAGTAAGTGAAGCAACTTATATATGAAGTGGGTAGTTTATAGTTTGTCAACAATTTGTATATGAAGTATGAACTATACATTTGTCCCAAAAAAAAAAAAACAACTGCACATTTTAAAAGAGAAGGATAAAATCACAGAAGCCTTCATCTATGAGAAAATGAAAAGAAGAAAAAAATCTTTAAGGATTCAAATTAACTCTACAATTATGAAAGGACTAAATATTCAGCATTGTATATTAGCACTGCATATCCATTTATAATTTCCAAAAGCCCTCCATATTAATGTTGTATAATGATGTAAACTAGCTAATTCACAAGTTCTTTTCATAAATTACAACTTCAAAAATGTTGTGTAAAAGGTTATGGGGTAGGACTAACACAAATAGAGATTGATTCTGCATCTCCTTTCCTAGCTACATGCAATCCCTACCATAACAGAGATGCAAAAATGGCTAAAATATAAAGTTATAGCTTTTAACATTCAAGTAAGTGTACTAAGTAATGTGTATAGTATCACAAAATGTGTAATTAGGACCAAGCATACTATAGTGTAATTTAGCCATCGTGTATAGTATAAAAAAAAAACCTTACTAATTCAAATATTTGTCATTAGTTTAAATATCATCATCCATCATTCTAACATAATAGAGATGCAGAAGTGGCCAAAATGTCGATACATTCATCCATCAAACCAACTAGAAAAGAAGATTATCAACATGCAACTTTAGCCTAACCAAAGTAAAATTAACTATCATTTATCAGAATAAGCTTAACATTCATCATTGACCAGAATAGGCTTAAAGTTTGGGCTAACCAAAATTACACAGAACTACAGAAGGCCTATAAATTTGATATTAATCAAAGCATATAATGCAAAGTGTTGTGCACAGATTGCTTACGGTTTTTCTCTTCCTTGGCTAGATGTGCATAATCTTCCTCTGGAAATGGAAACTTGTTCATATTAAATGGGTGGACAAACTTTTTCGTTTTTCTTTCTCTTCCTCAGTTAAATATGTTGTTGCCATTATCTCGTCATTGCTCACTTCTTCACCGTCCTTCGTTGCCTCTTCATTCAAATCAAAGGATTGGATTTGATTTTGCTACACTACCTCAACCTAAAAAAATTGAAAGACTCAAGCGAAGAATCCTTTGGACAAGGTGCCCACAAAATCTTTCAATTCAGAGAGGTTACCTCTTCAAAGAAGTTGAATTAGGGTATATCTTCTTCCCCATCAAGAGAATTGTTGACTATATAGCCTATTAACTCATCCCATGATAGATCTTCAAAACCTTTTTCCATTGAGCTTGAACGGCGAAGATCTATTGATATTTCAAACTACACCTTTAATTGTGAATTTGAGGCGGACCACAATAGAAGAGGAAAGTGAGAAATGAAAGATGATTAATGATGAGGCAAGAGCTAACAGGAAGAATGATAGACGTGATCGATGGCAGAGACTGAAGACAGTGAGAGACAAAGCATGATTTGAAGAGAGAGAGAGAGAGATAAGCCGAAGTTGAATATAAGACAGGTAGGTCAAAAACATTAAAGGACTAAGGGTATTTTGGGAACTTAAATGTAAAATGCAAAGTCATCATCTCTTGATGACTTATATTATGGGCTATAATTTCCTTCTAGAAAGTATCTAATATTGTAGACTGGAGGGAGTAAATTTTATTTTAACAATACTTTAAGGTGCTCAACACTCCATGAAAAAAGAGTTTAATGGCAAACTAGCACTAAAGAATATAGTCAGAGTCCTATTTGTTATTGCACGTGGGCCCCATATTGATGCCACATTAGTAAAAAAAAGGAAAAAGTTAACAAGTGATTAAAAAAAGGAGGTTTTTGGCTTCTTGGAAAAATGATCTAGGGAAAAAATTATCCCACTTATCAATATAGGATGTCTAGTATTCATAAAAAATAAAGTTAAAGGGTAAAAATAAATCTTAACCCTAAACAAAATATTTGGATGCCTTTCCACCTCATCATGCCCCCTCTCTTAGGCCATCCTATTTATCTACCTTATCTATGTCATCACCTTGTCCCCTTCCCCCATTATTGACCGCCTCCTCTTCCTCTACTGTCACTACTTCTAGACCTTAAATATTCTCTTAACCCTTTTCTATATCACTAAAGCAAATATGGATATTATATCATCCATCATCGTTGCTCTCCTGCTCTAGATTAGGTTTCAAATCATTCATTATCGTCGATCATGGGTTGGTCTGTTGCTCCATCACCACTCACAATTTTCTCTCCTCCTCACGCCATCTAACTTCATCCAGTCGCTCCACCTCGCCATCCCCCTTCTTCTTTATCGTTATCATTCATCTAGCTATTGTTATTGCAGTGCTTGGCATATATAAAGCATGAAGAAATCTATTCAGGGATTTTTTTTTCTAGATTTATTTTGGGATTTTTCTAATTTCTCTTTGATTTTGATTTTGCTTTGTTACATTGTTTCAATTTGTTCTATTTGAGTTGGATGAACTTGGTCACACACCTCTTAATGTTAAAGGCAATATTGCGGTTTTGTTTGTTGTTGCTTCAATTTCATAGAATGGGTTGTGTTTATAGTTTTTAGAATGATTGTGTGTTCTCCATTATTTGGTCATGTTCTTCAATCTGGCTGAATCAGCTATTTGTGCATTTTTTTTAAATTTTTAGATCCATTACAAATGGATTCTAAGAAGGTTTCATATTATGATTTCTAGATTGAATATATCTTTATATATATATATATATATATAAACTAGGAGATAACACAGTTACCTAACAAAATCCATACAAGCCTTATTAGGCCAATTCAAATCAGTAAACCCATGAAACTCCTTAGATGGATGCATGATTGCATGAAACCCAAGAGGAGCAACCAGTCCTTGTTTTGCTAAGAAGTCAGTAGCTATGTTGCCCTTGCCCTAAACATGCTACACTTGAACCTCCCAATCTTGTCATGAGGGCATAGTCATGATGTTCAGGATTAAGTGCATGAAGAAAAAGTTCTAAAACATTAGTAGAATCTAATTCAAGCAAAATTATATGAAAACCAGCATCTCAATTCAATAAAAGACCAACAAGCAAGCCTATACTTCAATGGTTAAACAATCACCTTTATCAAAAACATAGATAAAGCCATTTCAAAACTAACCCCTGTCATTATGAATTAGTCTATTGCAAGTTATAGCATGTCCTAATGAAATAAAAGCTCTATCAACATTCAACTTGAACCATCCCTTCTATGGTGCTGTCTATCTTGTCATCCTTCCCACAATAATAGTAGAGTCAGGTGTAGAGGTTGCTAACCACCTTTTCATATCATTGAAGGACTCTATCATCACTTGTGCTTGAGCAAAAACATCATCATGCTAAATCAACTGTCATTCAAAAACAAAGGTATTGTGGTGGTGTTAAAGACCCCAACAAATCACTCTGAACAACAACCCTAACTCCTCTTAGAACTACTCTATTTCTTTGAAATATTCATCAATAACAAGTCTCATAAATTTGAAGTCTTGAATTGAGACTAGGTTGATAATGAAATTAGCTTCTACCATATCAATTTTGTTTGAGCACAGTCTATAAGCACATTGATGATGTCTTCCAACCCTTTATTGCACATCGGACACCCATCATTGGCACAAATTTCATGCCTTTTCTAAGCAATATTAGTTAGAAACCATTCTCTATATGAGCCACAAGAAGTAGTAGCAATGGTGAGGAACTTATACCTTTCAAACTTTGGCTCATCCACGATCTAATTGCTTTAAGTTACTTGAAAGCATGTTATATGCAGATTTAATTGAGAACAAGTCATTTTTTTCTCCTTGCCAACAAACCATTGAGTTATAACTATTATGTTCTAAGCCTGCTTCAACCTTCTTCCAAGTAGCTTTTATGCCTACCCAAAGATTAAACCCTGAGCGTTTGGCGTTAATCTTAGGAATCAAGTCCTCCCTATAATTGTATTTATTTCTCACTATTTTAACCTAACACCTATCATGTTTCTTACATAGACCCCATACAAGCTTCATAAGTAGGGTAAAATTTTGGTTATTTACATGTCTTAAATTAAGGCCCCCTTGCTTCTTATGTTTACACACCTCATCCTAAGCCATTAAATATGTTCTCCTTTGTCTATTTGAGTTGCCTCACAAGAAATCCATGTTACATTTATTAATGGCATCACAAGTACTAATATGAAACATAGAGGTTTGCGTGACATGACCTAGAATGGCTAATGTTATTGAGGATACTGGAGTATTACGACTAATGAGTGAAAGAGAACTAAGTTGTCATCTAGTAAATCTAGTCTTCACTTTGTCAATATTCTCATGAAAAGTTTCTTTGTTTACTCTTTGGCAAAGTAGAGGGACCCTAAAATATTTACCCAAGCCCATGGTGTAAGAAAAAACCAAGCATGAGCTAATTTCAAAGCATCTGTTATGATTAACATTATTAGAGAAAAATATATGAGTCTTCAAAGAGTTTACTTTGAGCTGAAAAGCTTTATAGAACATCTCAAGGAAAGATTTAATCATCTCAGCTTGTTGAAGACTCACCTCAGTAAATAAAATAATATCATATGTGTAAAAGAGATAAGAAATAGGAAGGCCTATCTCAGCGAGATGAATTAGCTTCCAATCATCCAAATTCATCTTGGATTGTATAATATGGGCCAACTTCTCCATAAAATTACAAAGAGAAATGAACATATAGGATCACCTTGACGAACCCCATGTGAGGGTCTAAAGGAGTCAACTTTAGCCCTGTTCCAAAGACTTTGCATCTCAACAATAGATAGTCACATATATAAGTTCAATCATAGCTCGAGGAAGCTGTAATTCCTAAAGTCATTTCTCTACAAAATTTTCAATGAACCCGATCATGAACCTTTTCTAAATCAATCTTAATTACAATAAACCCGTTCTTTCCTTTCATGTATCTTATAGAGTGAACAACCTCCTAGGCTATCACTACTATAGAAAGATGTATAATTGACGCCCTATAATTGATGTTTATTTAAAAAAATGACAAATAAAAAAGGTGGAGAATACTTGACGGTTTCTACGAAACAAGCGTCAAATATTTAAGTAAATACTTGACGTTATTTAAAGATAACCGTCAAGTATATATATTTGACTTTTTTATAAATAACCGTCATATAAAGCAAAAATTTACACGTCGGTCTTCAATAAACAAACGTCAAATTAATAGTAGAAAAAAAATTAAATTTTTTCACATACTTGATGCTTGTTTTGAAATAACCGTCAAGTTTGTCTGCCATATACTTGACGGTTGTTTTAAAACAAGCGTCAAATATGTAATACTTGACGGTTATTATGAAATAACCGTCAAGTATTGTCATTTAAATTCCCTCCAGATTTCTTTTTCGCTCTCCATTTCTGCAAATCCTTCGTCTTCAGAAACAAACCCAGAGCCACCGAAACCCATTTTTCGTCACTCTAACTGCCAAAAAACACGTTTTCGGTCTCGATTCTTGAGGGGTTTTTGATTCTCGGCCTCCATAAGTCTCGTGGGCACTCGTTCGTTGGGATTCTCGGTCTCTATCACTCTGCATCAGACTCTCGTCTCTGTTTTTCTGCACAGTCGGTGTTCCCTCTTCTTGTTGAGGTAGGTTCTTGCTTTCCCAATCATTAATCTTCATTTTGAATGTATGGGTTGTTGATTTTGATTTTCATACATAATAAATAATTTTTGTGTTATTTATTTTGATCTGCATTATTGTTCTTCTCAGTGAGTGTTTGAAGTTTTGAGTTTTTGGGTACTTAATTATTGAATTAAGGGATCATCCAATTTTTTTGTTGATATGAGGAGATTCATTAAGGATATGAAAATAGTATACCACCTAATTACCTTGTTTTTAATATTTTTGATATTTTAAATTGATATTTATATAGTGTTTGATGTGGTTTAATATGATTTTAATTAAAATTGAGTTTCTTATTAATGTTGTTATTATTGTTGTTGGATCATATATAGTCTCATTATGGATAACTTGATTTTTTTAAAGGCATAAAGACCTGGTAATACTCATTTTAAGCCGTTATATATACTATCAATTTTTTTTAAATTATTCTTGAATATAACTTTATGTGTTTGTTGTTGTGGATGTTGTTGTTGTTGTCATTTAGATTAATAGGAAGAGGGGATAAGGCCCGGGAAACTCTCTTTTTTAAGTTGTTATGCTGTCGAAATTATTTCAATGGCTAGCATTAAAATATAATTATTAGTTTTAAACAAGATTAAAGAGGGAATGTGCAAACATGTGGTTAGTGACTTATTGACTAATTGATCTTTGTATCTAATTCTCCCACTATCTAGGAGTAGTCAAAGTCACTAATCATATTTCCTCTTAATCTTTCTAGGAATTATGGATAAGGAATGGATGTCTGTCAATCGTCTATCCAAGGAATATTGGGATGGGGTGGCAAATTTTGTTAAGCTTGCAGTTAAGCATGCGGAGGATCCTACTAGGATTGTTTGCCCATGTTTAAAGTGTGGTCTTGTGAAGCGGGTTAGTCCAGATACTTGTGAAGAACACCTCGTGATTAATGGGATGGATCAAAGTTACAAGTGTTGGACAATGCATGGAGAGACAAGAGATGATATTGGTTGCAGCCAGAAGCATAGTGAAAGCTGTGCATCATCTCCTGATGATTTTGACACATGCACACTTGAGGAAGATTGTCTTGAACAGATGGCCAAAGCAGTTGAAGAGGACCTCGAGGATTATCCAGAAATGTTTGAGAAGTTGAAAAGTGATGCGGAGACACCGTTGTATGCTGGTTGTAGTGCATCAAAGTTGTCAGCAGTGTTAAAATTGTACAACATGAAGGCAAAACATGGATGGAGTGATGCAAGCTTTACTGAGTTGCTTGGGTATTTGAAAGTAGAATTACTTCCTAAGGAAAATGAGCTTCCTTGTCGAACATATGACGCAAAACAAGTATTGCGATCAATTGGCATGAGTTATGAAAAGATACACTCGTGCCCTAATGATTGCCTTTTATTTCGGAATGAATATGCATCGTTAACCGAGTGTCCGAAGTGTAATGCCTCACGCTACAAGCAGAACGGATCAAGTCCCGTGAAGGCACTATGGTATTTTCCAATCGTGCCTAGATTTAGACGCATGTATAGCAGTGCAGAAATTGTGAAAAACTTAACATGGCATGCGGATGAAAGGATAAAAGATGGCATGCTTCGTCATCCTGCTGATTCTCCACAATGGAGAAAGATTGATTATGAGTACCCTGAATTTGGGGAAGAGAGTAGGAATCTACGCCTTGCATTGTCTACCGACGGGATGAATCCTCATGGGATTCAAAGTAGTAGCCACAGCACTTGGCCAGTCATTTTGGTGATTTATAACCTTCCTCCATGGCTTTGCATGAAGCGCAAGTATATGATGTTGTCCATGCTAATTGCGGGACCCAAGCAACCTGGGAATGACATAGACATATATTTGGCTCCTCTAATTGATGACTTGAAGATCATGTGGGAGTCAGGTATAGAGGTATATGATGGGTATAGAGAAGAAAGATTTAATTTAAGAGCTATGCTCTTCGGTACAATCAATGACTTTCCTGCTTATGGCAATCTGTCAGGGTATAGCATTAAAGGGCAACTTGGATGCCCTATTTGTGAAGAGGGAACACATTCTATAAGGCTTCAACATGGGATGAAGAATGTTTACCTCGGCCACCGTAGGTTTTTACACCAAGAACATCATTATCGGCGGTTGAGAAAAGCGTTCAATGGAAATCCAGAAGAAGGTAAGACACCTTTGCCGTTAACTGGTGATGAGTTGTTTGAGAAGATTAAGGATTTGGATATTGAATTTGGCAAACCATTTGCAAGGCACCTTGGGACAACCGGATGGAAGAAGAGATCTATTTTCTTTGAACTCCCTTATTGGACCACCTTGGATGTTCGGCATTTTCTTGATGTCATGCATATTGAAAAAAATGTCTGTGAGAGTCTTATTGGGACTTTACTCCAAGTGTCAGGAAAAACAAAAGATGGCATAAAAGCAAGGTTGGACATGGTCTCTTTAGGAATAAGAGAAGAATTAGCACCCCAAGATAAGGGGAACCGTACCTTTCTCCCTCCGGCAGCTTATACGCTATCTAAGAAAGAGAAAACTGCATTTTGTGAGTTCCTTAATGTAGTTAAAGTTCCTGAGGGTTACTCTTCAAATATAAAAAATATTGTATCAATGAAAGATTTGAAGTTGAAGGGCTTAAAGTCTCACGATTGCCATGTTTTAATGGAGGATTTCATTCCAGTTGCTATACGTGCAATTTTACCCCTTAAAGTACGAGGGACGATCACTAAGTTATGTTTGTTTTTTAAGTCCATTTGCAGTAAAGTGATTAACCCACATAAGTTGCCAAGGTTGCAAGCTCGAATTGTATTAACACTGTGTGAGCTTGAGATGTATTTTCCACCGGCATTCTTTGATATTATGATCCACCTAACTGTTCACTTGGTTAGGGAGGTTCAAATGTGTGGGCCTGCTTATTTAAGATGGATGTATCCTATTGAGCGCTATATGAAGATTTTGAAAGGCTATGTGAAAAATTGAAGTCGACCGGAGGGTTGTATTGTTGAACGGTATATTTGTGAAGAGGCTGTTGACTTTTGTACTGAGTACCTGAGTCATATTAGCTATGTTGGACTTCCAAAGTCTCGACATATGGGTAGAATAGTGTACAGTGGGAGCAAGCCCACTTATATGTGTTGCACAACACTGAAGAGGTTGAAGAGTATGTAGACAAGCATATGGCTGAACTTAGGAGGGACAATCTCAATAAATCAGAAATTTGGTATGCTAGGGAACACAACAAAACTTTTACAAGATGGTTTAAGGAGCACATTCTTCAAAAGTTAAATGTTGATTCCAATTCAGTTTCTAACAAATTGAGATGGTTAGCTAACGGTCCAAGCAGACAGGCCATTTCTTACACTGCTTACCTTGTCAACGGATACACATTTTATACAAGGGAGCAAGATGATAGGAGCACAATGCAAAATAGTGGTGTAACTCTTGTAGCTCATTCCATGCATATTTCCAGCACTAAGGATAAAAATCCTATCTATGCAAACATGTCATACTTTGGTGTAATTGAGCATATATGGGATTTAGATTACATATCCTTTCGAGTTCCAGTCTTTGGGTGCAAGTGGATTGATCGAAAAAATGGCTTGAAATTTGATTACCAATTTGGCTTTGTACAAGTCAATTTAAACAAGGAAGGGTATAAGGATGAGCCTTTTATTTTAGCGCAACAAGCCAAACAAGTGTTTTATGTCCCTGACCCTGCTAATAAGGGGTGGTCTATTCTTATGTTACATGAAAAAATAAATGAAAATGTAGCAATTGAAGATGACCCATTCGAAGGGACATCAAATCAAAGTAACGACACTGTTGATGAAGCTCTATACATGAGAAATGATCACAATGAAGGCATTTGGATTTCAAAGAGGGGTAAATTATTTCAGCATAAGAAGAAAATATTTCAAGGAGGGGGAAGTAAAAAACCCAAGTCAAGGAAACGAAAAAGAGCAACTTGAACATGTAACCTTTGAATTAATTATGCCATTTTTGTTTCATGTTTGAATTAATATAGTCGATTATATTTGAATTAATCATGGTTGATTAATTTTTTGAATTAATCATGGTTGATTAATTTTGGAATTTTATTGTGTTACAGGTAAATGGCTTCAGATTCTGAGTCCACTGAAATCCCTCCATCAGATCCCGCTACAACTTTTACTGATGCTCCGTTGTCACAAAAAAAATTGTAATACGAGGCCTAACAATAATGGAAGAAGTCACAAAAACAAGAGCAGCAGGGAAAAAAATATCAGTGCAGTGGAACAAGAAAGGCCAAGCCATCAAATCTGCAAAGTTTATAAGTTATATTGGGGTTGTGGCAAAGACAACTGTACCTATCACGCAGAAATCTTGGCGCAAAGTTGATCAAGCCACGAAGGACATTGTTTGGGAGACTGTATCTGTAAGTTGCATTTGACTAAGTTATATTCTATTATAATATTATAAATTGATGCACCTAACATATTTATTTTATTTTACAGTCAGGATTTGAAATAGACGAGAGCAAGAAGGATTTTGTCCTTCAAAAGGCTGGGAGGGCATTACGGTCTTTCAGACATTTTATTACACAAAAATATTTGAAAGACCCTGATGCTGAATTTGTAGCCCAAGTTCCTCCCCTATTACAGCCTTTAGTAAAGCAAGAAGATTGGGATGCTTTTGTTGTCTCTCTCGCGAGAAGGAATTTAAGGTATTTATGTTTCTAAAATTTAAATTTTAGTGCCTTTTATTGAATATATCTATGTGTACTAACAGGATATTTTTGTTATTGATTAAAGGAACTGAGCGCCCAAAATAAGAAGAGAGTGGCCAAGAATGAATACCCTTACAGAGCAGGGAGGTTAGGGTATGCAGGCGTGGAGCAGAAAGAAGTTGAGGCTGAGGGATCGGATGTTACTATATCCCGCCAAAGACTCTGGGCATTGGCACGAACAAATAAAGATGGAGTGATTGACAACCCTCGTGTGAAAGAGGTTGCTGAAAAAATTGTAAGTGTTATTCTTATCTATCAATTAATAAATGATTATTAAAAGGCATACTAATTAGCTCTACTTTTCACAGGATTCCCTCTCTCAAGAAGTATCACAGGGCAAGCTTCTGAGCATGAGGATATCTTAGCTAGAGCGTTGGGGACCCCTGACCACCCTGGTCGTGTTAGGGGTGTTGGCTTGGTGTCACAAAGAAGCAATACTTTGGCAAGATTAAGAAGCGAACATCGGCTTCTTCATCCGAGGTCCAAGAGTTGAGAGAAGAGCAAGCTGTTATGAAGCAACAGCTAGAAGCCCAAGCAAAGTTAATTGACATGCTATTGAAGGGCCAGATCCCTGGGAGGCTTTTGGGTGACGTTAGCCCCAGCGGAAAAGATAGCTGCACAGTCCCTTCAGACAAAATACCCGAGGTAATGCATTTTCTCTTTTAAATTTGCTCAACTAATTTTTTATCTAAACAACTAACATTCTTCATTTATTTAGGGCGAGAATGACTGCAACTGTTTAGCAGACAATCCGTCACGCAAAGTAGTTGCAACGGGACGCGTGTATAACATTGCCGGGGACACAATCCATAACCTTCCCCTCCCGCCCGATTGCATTAGGGTTTCCTTGCTTGTTGCAATCGACCCCAAGTATCCATTACCTTATCCTACCGATGAGATGCAGACGGTAGGAGATGCGTTGGGGAGCTTCGTTGCATGGCCCAGCCACCTTGTTATGGTTGGTACACCAAAGCCGACAAAGGACCCAAAGCCGCCAAAGGACCCCTTGCCACCAAAGAAAAAGGTATATATGATTTATATAATTATTTAAAATCTTTAATATATATATGTCTAACTTTTTCATTGTATAGCCAAGGGGGAAAAGCAAATTGAAGGATAAGGTGTCGGGCCATACTAAAGAGTCAGTCACGGTTTCGCAACATGCAGTGCCTATGCCTGTTGTAGAAAACAAATTTCGTGACTCTCTTGAGACCTATGCTTCGGCTACGAGGATGATTCGTCAAGAGCCGATAGGGGATATCATTAATTTTGACGATGGGCTATTTGGTAGAGCATCATTTGAAGTCGTTCGGGATGAAATTTTGAATGAAATCCTCAAGCACGATATGGCAGCACTAGTTTGATGACTTTCTACATGAGGTAATTCTTCAACATTTATTAGTTAATTTCTTGAATTATTTATGTGTGTGAGTATGCAAGCATATTAACTTGTATATTTTTTCACCCAAGTCACCTTTATACCTCATTCGTGGTTCCTGGTGGCCTCGAGTCAAAGATCAAGCTGGTTAATCCTCATGATGTCTCCCCACAATAATATTACAAAGGAAGCCCTTGAAAATCAAGCAAGAATGCTTTCGGATCAATTTCGAGAAAGGGGAGCAGTGAAGGATACTTTATTTCTCGCTCCTTACTGCTAAGGGTGAGTTGTTAATATTTGTTACGAGTAAATATTTTTTTATATTTATTTGTTTGGTAACATGTGCTGTTTCTTGTTAGGGGACACTGGATGCTTATTGTGGTTAATCCCATTGCTCCAACAATATGGTATCTCGATCCCCTTAATGGAGAGCCAAGCAATAGGGAAGATATGGTGGTACTTTTTAATGAGTAAGTTAGATTTTTTTACTTGTTATTTCTTTTTAATTTTAGTTTTCATTCATATATATTTCTCACATTCATCCCATAATTCCTTCTTAGAGCTGTGGTGTTGTATCGCACTGCGACCGACATGACTGTGTCCCCTAAGATGAGGGCATTTAAATCTTAGAGAAATGGGTCACTGTTAAGGTATTCATTTAATTGGTCAAGTTTTTAATCAAGAAATTATCTCATTATATTTTGCAATTTCATTGATGTGTTTTTTTATAGTGTCCATTCCAGCCAGATCAGAGCAATGACTGTGGTTATTGCTTGATGAAGTTCATGAAGGACATTATCACTCATGCCCCTACCATATTATCTAACAAGGTATATATATGAAATTTAATTACACTTCAATTATAAATTTTAAACAATTTTAATTAGCTACCTATTAACTTGAAATTGTTGTAACTATTTGCTTACAGTACTTCGAGGATGTCTATTGCGTTCGTTATATGACTGCACATGTAGAAGAGGTCCTTGAAGAGGTGGCCCAATGTGTTTTCAATATGTGGGTAGCAATAGTAGTTAGGCCGGTACAATAGTTAGTTACATTTATATACATTTTTAGGCCAATTTTTATGGGATAGGCCACTTAATTTTGAAACATTAGTTTGCAAATAAGTTTAGATTTTAAGGTTAAATGTATATGAATTTTTATGTTAATTAGATAGGAGATACTATTACAAACATTCATTATATTACATTATTTTCGTTGCTGGCTGGCTGTTTTTTATCTTTATCTGTATCTTTATACAGGGGGCTGCTTTAAAAGCAGCTACCATATAAAAAAAATTATGTCATTAATATTTGACGGTTATTTCAAAATAACCGTCAAGTATCAATATAGTTGACGCTTGTTTCAAAACAAGCATCAAGTATTTGTAAATACTTGATGGTTATAAGGAAACAAGCGTCAAGTATTTATGGCCAAAAGAACATTGGCCATAAAACAAGCGTCAAGTATTTATGCTGAAAAGTACATATTTACTTCATATATTTGACGGTTGTTTTCAAATAACCGTCAAGTATAAGATTAATACTTGAGGTTTTTAACCGTCAAGTATTATTTCTTTAATATATCTCGCACCCTTACTTGACGGTTAAAAACCATCAACTATTGGGAAAAATAAGCATCAAGTATGGGTATTTTCTGTGGTAGTGGCTACAATGATGTTTTCTGAATAATGCTGCCCTAGGATAAAGCTACATTGATTCAAAGATATAATTTGAAGGAGAAAGGTTTGAAGTCACTTTGAAATCACCTTAGTTATAATTTTGTAAATCATATTACACAAACTTAGAGGTCTCAAGTCCCTAAGTGACTTTAGGGGGGTTCTTCTTCGAGATAAGAACAATAAATGTACTATGAATGCCATTAATAGTATGAGATAGATTTTCCAATCCTATCCCATTGATGCTAAAAAAAGAGCATTAAATCCATCGGCCCAGGTGATTTGAGAGGCCCCATATCAAACAGAGCTTCTTTTATTTTCCATTCATAAAACCTAGCAGCACATTGCTTCAAACTAGATTGATCAAATGGAGGATAAGAAATATCACTAACAACAAGAACTATATCTTCCTTCTCTTCTTAAAACAAGGAGGAAAAATAATTAGCAGTCATATTTTTAATGAGTTCCTGGTCATGATGCGAACTGCGATCATCCCCTTTCAAAGCCTCAACTTTATTAATTTTGCATCTCTGATTTGCATAACAATGAAAGAACTTTGTATTACAGTCTCCAAACAAATGCCACCTTAATCTAGCCTTTTAAGCCTAAAGAAAGGAGTCTTGAATAATAACTTCTTCCGACTCCTTCCAAAGTTCTTTTTGCCACTCCTAAAAGTAAGCGACGATACAGTCTTTAGCGATAGCATGCGTGATTCCATCTAGTCTTCTCAAAAACCATTTCTTTCATATTTTAGTATAATCAAAAAATTTTTTATTCCAATCCTTGCAAGACTTAGCAAAGTGAGAAATATGATCATTCCACTCTAACTGCGTGCTCCAATTTTTTGTAACCAAATCGTTAAAATTATAATGTAGCACCCAAGAGTCAATAAGACAAAAAGAACATTCTCCTTGCACAAATCAACCCTCCTCGCTTTTAAGCAAGATAGGGGGATGATCAGATTTAAAATTTGGCAAGTGCAAAACATTCATTGACTATATGCGCTGTTTTTAGGAAAAATTTCATAAAAGGAAGGAAGGGAAAAGCTCAAGCATGTCAAAAGAAGGGAATTTTGAAAGTCACATCTCCTCTATCTCGGATAACCAATTGTTTCTTTCAGTTTCTGGTGGAAAACACAAAAATGAGCACATATTTAAGACTTGAGAAGTAGAGTTCCAACTATATCTACGTTGAAGGATGCAGTAATGACATAACTTGAACAATTTCCCAGTCTGAGTATGAGAACATGCAGGAAACAATATTTAAGTTGACTAAGGAGATGAAACAAAATAAGGAAATTATGAGTGTAGTTGTTGAGCACGTTGAAATCAATCCTATTGTTAATTCTCCTTCTCAAGACCCTCTAGATAATGATCCTACACATGGTCAAGCATATGATGTAGGCGACTCTTCTAACAGCAATCATTTGGATGAGGATTTGCAAGCTAATATATGATTACTTTTATTATACCTATGCGTATGTGGAAATATGTTAGTTGACAACTACTTGATACTTGTTATTTTTTTATATGTTTTATGCATGAAGATATATGTTATTCTGATATAGTTTTATGTATCAAAATATGTTGGTTTTAATTGAAAATATGGTTGACAATTTGTTGGTTTATTTTAAATTTTGGTTTTGTGCAAGGTAAAAGGTTTTATCATGAGACAATTGTAGTAAAAAAAATAATAGTTGAAAAAAAAAATACACGGCATTAGCGACAGGTTTAGAGACGCATCTATATTCATCTCTAATATTGTTCATATTTAGAGATGGCCTAAAATCATTTTGAAATAATCCCTATTTAGGGATGAATAATTTTTTGCCTCTAATATAAATTCATTTCAAATGTTTAGAGACAGATTTAGAGACATAAAACTTCCGCCGCTAACATTTTTTACTTTTCTTTTTATCCATTTTGGGCAATAGATAATAAATTTTGTTAGAGACGGTTTATTTTATATTAGCAATGGAACCTTAGCATCTCTATTTAGAGACACACCTTAAAATCTTTATTTAAATATTTAGCAACGTCCCTTTTAAATACGCTTGAAAATCTATCTCTACACAGTTAGACATGAATTTTTACCCACTTAGAGACAAATTTGGAACCCATTTTAAATTGCTCTTTTTTGTAGTTACACTAGCATTAGGAAACAACCTCATCCCTTGTTCATTTGCTAGAAAGCGATCAAGACAGGCCTCACAACTACCACACAGCTACCACGCTTCCAGGTGAAAGGGGGACTAATGAACTCACCCAATGTAAATTAAAGCCTTATTTCATCCACACAGTAAGATAAGTTCTGGAGATGGCAAGAGAATGGCGTTCACTCCCTAACAGAGTTGCATTAAAGTCTCGACTAATTATCCAAGCATCAAGGTGAATTTGACTTTCCAAACAAATCAATTCATGCTACAGCTCCCATCAACACACAACATTTGGACTCGTATATACAATGGTAAGAAACCATTTTCTGTTCCTGAAACTTTCAATCTTTAAAAGAATAAATTGATGATGACGCAAAATTATCTCCACAGCTTTGAATTTATTATCCCACAAGCACCAAATTCCTCCACTAAACTCCTCTGCGTCAACCAAATCAAAGGAAGAAAACCCAAGCTTCTTTAATACACTCACAGCTTTTATATTAGTAGGCCAGGTTCAATAATAGCCAAAAAAATCGAGACTAATGTTTCCTTAAATCATGTACGAGGTTTGAAAAAGACTTTGCCGCTGTACCACGTAAATTCCAAACCATGCAATTCATTAAGAAACAATTTGAGAAAGGACTGCTTGCCCCTTAGAAAGAGAACTAGTGTCTCCATGTTTTCATTATCCTTGGCCATAATGTGTTATACATCCTGGGAATTAATGCTGAAAATTTTGGATTTAACGAGTTCAAGCCCACATGACTTGAATTTGAGTTGAAGAGCACTTGAATTATGTTCCATACCCAAACTCCAGCACTCTTTGGACGGTAGGCCCATCTCAGAATTCTCCTCAACGTCCATTAAAGATGACTTTGACAATAGAAGTGTGCCATCTCTTCCTCAATCCACTAAAGGTCCATCTTGAAGTTCATGTTGTAAGAAATCAACTGGATTAGCATCAACTATGGGCCTCAAACTTAGGCCCAAAACCTTCACCCTTTCTGTTGCTGCTAATTGGGACCCACGCCTTAGGATCACTTGTATTTATAACATGCTCAAAATTTCTAACTCCCATATCCTTTCCAAATTTATATCGCCCCTCATTTCCTTTTTCGACCCTGGCCCTTGAGATTTGTGCCTATTGATCCCACAATCTTATTGCCATGCTGATTCTTTGGCTGATTATTCTTTGCAAATCCCTTTATGTCGACTTGCTTCAAGTGCTTGTGAAAATCACGTTGAACCAAATTCCCCGGCCCAAACTCCATCACCTTTCTTCTAAGCTCCATCATTGCCGTAGCTTCCATTGTCAGAGGCCAACCCTCTGATCATCAGTACTGTCCAACGATTCCTTCCCATCCAACAAAGATGAAGAATTCTAATTTATAGTCCCAGACGACCCCTGCATTAACGGATACTCTGTGGCTTGATGACCATGCCACGATGAAAACAAACATGGTGAAGGTCTTCATAAACAATTATTTGATCTTATGTCTATATCAATACAAATACATGCAGAACCACCTTTATCATAGATAGAAGGTGAGAGATCTATCTTAAGAGACTTTCCAATCATACTTTCAATCATCCACAGTGACTCAACATTATAAAATTCCACAGGTAAATCCGGAATGTGAATCCAAACTGCAATCCGTTTTTGCGTATCTACTTTTCGGGGATTAAAATTTGGTCTCCATCGTTGTACCAAGAGATAGTGGTAATCAATTAATCCAAGGTCCTTCTTGGAAAGCATAATCTCTATCCTCTCCATTCATAAAAGACACAATATGACTATTATTCAAACGTGTAATCTTGACGGCCTCCCTGAGGCTTCTATATGTTAATCCTAACCTCAAGATTCCGCTTCAATATTTGTGCCCCTAGTAACTTATTAATGAGTGAGTTCATCCACAGCTTGCACCAGGTCATATATTCATTAGCTGTGAATTGGAGTTTGGGTATCTTAGACGTCTCATCAGCCAAATCACTACCCTGATCCTTCAAATCCTCTTGGGCATTTTGCTCAGCCTTAGCATTCTTCTTAATGAAGTAAGACTTCCATCCTTAAACAATATCATCCTCTTCATCGTGTTTCATAAGAAAACCAGATCCACTTGGAGACAACAACTTATCTTTGAATGATATAAGTACAGGTCGGCGCCTAACCTTCAACCCTTCAGTCTCTATTTCATTCTCCCCAAACTTCAAATGTTCTTTACCGACCATGAAAACCATGTCAAGCTTATTAAGATCAAACCTAGTACCACCTTTGTCCCCCTCATGATGTCATCCTCCACGATCACTTTTGCAGTCCTTTGGTCCTCCTTCACGCCCTCTCATCTCTGATAATATTCTGGGTTGAATATTCTTGCTTCTAGGTTCGATTTCAATTTCCATTTTTTGCTAGTAGATTATCTTGAATTCTAGTCTGAAGCTTTGACAACACCAATACCACGATCTGGATGATAAGCTTTGAAGAAGAGATTTCTTTTTAAAAACAAAAAACAAAAGAAAATTGACTTAGTTTGCCACGTGTCATGACATGGCATAAAAAGTCAAATAGTTTGGTCCATGTCAGTATTTAATGATCAAACTTAACCTCAGTTAATAACAAGGGCAAGAATGATTTGATTTTGAGAGTTTAAGGGAAAGAATAGACCGAATCTAAGTTTAGAATGTCTCTGAAATTATATTTTAGGGCCAAAAATGAGCATTAACCCTTTATTTAATGATTCTTATTAGGATATCAAGATTATTTGATGAGCCAAAAGTTTCCATTTTATACCATATATTCATATCTACTGATTAGGAATATTGTGTTATAAGCATAAGTTTAAAGAAAGAGTTTATTAGGTGAGACAACTCTTCATACCTATAATCTTCACTCAATTGTGAGGTTCTCTTATGTAGGATTCATAACAATGCTACTCCATTTGAGAGCCAACGTCTTCGACAACTCCACTCCACAATACTTCCCTCAACCTCCTGTTGATTAAGGCCTTTTTTGGATAGCTCTTTCTGTGATACTAGCCTTTCAATGAAAGTATTTCAATGTTATGAGCATAAATTTAAAAGGATAACTCATTTTGAATGACTAGCCTGTTGGGTGAGATGCCCCTTACACTTATAAATTTCACTTAACTTGTAAGGCTTTTCAATGTGAAACTCACAAGATATCCATTAACAAATCTTTGTTTCTTCTTTCTTCTAGATGTTTTCAAAAGGGATAAAGGGCAAATTTGTGGAGATAATCTTTGCACTAATAGATTTGTATTTCAAAAAATAATTTTAATGAGATTGATTTAGTTAGTTTGACAATCAATCAGTATTAAAGTAAGCTCTTCATAATATTTTAAAAATGCCACTGAATCTAAATTCTTAATAAGAAATCCTTTCTTAATGTGATTGATTTAAAATTGTGACGTGACTATATATGATAACTAGATATCTAATGCCAAGTGCTTGCTAATTACTCATCACAGGAATGAATATTGTTGTACTTAGTACTTACCATTGCAGTGTAATTTGGACCTTTCATATCTAATTTGGAATATCTACAATTAAAACTTTTGATTTTGTAATTGTTATATGATAAATTCATTTTTTTAAACTTTTAGTTAATTTTTTTTCTATTTTATATTTGAAATTGTTATAGGATTCAAACTTTCATCTTTCATATCTAATTTGGACGCGGTCCTCGATTTTTTTCTTTTCTTTTTTTTTTCCTTCTTACATTGCAATGTTTAATTTGGACCTCTCATATCTAATTGTAAAGACGCACGAGTATCTATAGTCTAAGATTTTTTAAGAGGTAGTTAAGAAGATAAAAATTTACTGACAATATAAGGATAAAATTAAATAATATTAAATTAGAACCCTCCGTACGTTTTTAATATGGACCGTCCGATTTGTGGTTATGATGCACAAAGTATATTATTTCCTTGCATCCATGAACACACTCATCCGCGCAGTGTCAATTTCTGCATATTGTGCTTTGCTTTAAACAAAAAAAAATAAATAAATAAAAATAAATAAATTCTGCATTTTATGGATGCGGACTCTGTTGAATTAATTAAAGGGAAAATGACAATTATAGACACCATAACAACATTAATTACAATTATAAACATTAAATTATTAAAATTCTAATAATTAACCATAGTCCTTACTTACAATAAAATATCTTTTATTGATTTGTTTGAAATTAACAACTGACTTTTATAAATTATCAACTTACACTACAAAGATTTTCAAATATCTTTTATTAGTTTTTACAGTGATTTATTTATATATTGACAACAACAAAAAATACAAGTAACTGACTTGTGACTCACAATTGACTCTCTTAAATTTCTTATTAATATTACAAATAATTTTAATAATATTTTATAGATTTTTTAAGTGATTTATTTATATAATGATAGCAAAAAATTACAAGCGATTGGCTTGTAATTTATAACTAACTATTGTAAATTTTCAACTAAAGTTATAAATAATTTAAATGTATTTTTTTAATTTTTCATTTGAATATTCTCATTTTTTAAATTGTAAATAAAGATCATAGTTTATTATTGAGATTTCAATAATTCATAGTATATAATTATAGTTAATTTACTTATAGGGTCCCTAATTGTCATTTTTCCTTAATTAAAAGGTCTATGGGACAATTTAACCATTTTATTATATATTGACAACAACAAAAAATACAAGTCATTGACTTGTGACTCACATTAACTCTCCTAAATTTTTAATTGACGTTACAAATAATTTTAATTATATTTTATAGATTTTCTAAGTGATTGATTTTATTTATTGATAGCAAAAAAATTACAAGCGATTGGGTTGTAATTCATAATTACCTATTATAAAATTTAAACTAAGTTACAAATAATTTTAAATGTATTTTGTTAATTTTCCATTTGATTATTCTCATTTTTTAAATTGTAAGTAAATACCATGGTTTATTATTCAGATTTCAATAATTCAAGATATATAATTATAATTAATTTTCTTATATGGTCCCTAATTGTCATTTTCCCTTAATTAAAAGGTGTATGGACAATTTAACCCTTTAGTTATAGGTTCAGGAATATATGAAATCCTAAACTTATTTTCGGTACATTGTTTCCCTTTAACTTTTAAAAATGGTATAAGGTTGCCTTTATCGTTAATAAAAGTTAACTTTAACTATTAGTTGATTAGAAAATTATATAAAATGACCCAAAAAATATAAAAAAAATAAGCCAAAATTATAACAATTATCTAAAACATTGCAAAAAATAATGAAGAAAATTTTCTTAGTTCTTTTATGTAATTTTTAAAGGTAGTAGTAATGGTTTAGAGTCAATATACATTATTTTTAAGTAGGGATAGTATTGTATTATTTTTAAAAGTTGAAAAAAAATTACATAAAAAATAAATTTAGAATTTCCGATTGTCTTATAGCTATAGTTTAAGGATCAATTTTGTCATTTATCTCTTAACTAAATCCAATTGAAAGTCACAAATTCAAATACAATATGTTTTCGTACAAGAAGATATATCCAATGCCTAAAAAGTAATTTCTTCTCTCTCTCTCTCTCTCTCTCTCTCTCTCTCTATATGTATGTATGTATGTATTGAACCATTGCAAAACTTTGGTTAAAAAGTTAATCTATTGGGACATGCAACACACCTATTTATGTAATTAAGATCCTTCTCAAATCCTTTCGATGTGGGACATAACAACTTTCCTAATCCATTTGTGATGCTTTCATCGTGGGTGGCCCACTGACTATAAAACTAGGTCTAGCCTTGATTTACTTTATATGGAGCCATTACTCTCTTCCAAAAAGCTAACCTATTAAAGCATATAGCCCACTCGCTTATATAGTCAGGACTCTCCTTAATTTCCTCTAATGTGAGGCATAAGAATATGTTGACAATATTTGGACAATCTAAGATAATTTAGACCATCTAGTTTTTTGGGACAATCACATACAAAACACATTGAAAGAAAATATTTACACTGCAGGGCAAAAAGATATGAAATTCCTCTGCAATTTCAAAGGTCTCAAGTGCATTATTTTTAAAAGTGAAAACATCGAATTGCCCTTAGTGAATATAACCAATAAAATTAACAACAAAAGGTCTGTGAATAAAAAAAAAGGTTAATTATTTACAATAGAAGTGTTTTTATTCACAAAGTCTATGTGAGTTTACGTTGTACTTAGAAAATTTATTAGTTAACCAAATAAAATTACAATAAAAAGTCCGAATAACAATAAAAATTCAGCTGTTACAGCACAAAGTTAGTTTATCCACAAGAATACATATAGGTTTACACTTGCACGTAAGAAAATTTATAAGTTAACAAATAATATTAACAATAGAAGATTAATAAATAATAAAAAAAGTCTAATTATTTACAACAAAAAGTCTATTTATTTTTGAGAGTCCATGTGTATTTACACTTATACTCTAAAAGATTTATAAGTTAACTGAAGAAAAATTAACAGAATGTTGGTAAGATAACAAGAAAAGTTCAATTATTTATAAGAAGTCTGTTTATTACCAGAATTCATATGAGTTTACACTTGTACTCAAGGATGACAAAGTTTACAAGTTAATCAAAAGAATTAACAACATAAAGTAATTGCACTTAAGATCATTGAGCCTGTGAAAGAATATCATAATTCATTTGGCTTGCAATGTAAACATGTTTCTTTAGTGGGCCTATATGAGATTCTAATGTTTGTAAATAAAATGTAGAAAAAAATTAATCTTTTAGTCCTTCAATTTTTAATTCACTTGTAACTTAGTCCCTCAATTATAACTCGCTGTAACTCAATCCCTCAATTATGACTAGTTTATGACTCAATCTCTCAACTTTTGAATCACTTACAAATTAGTCCCTTAACTTTCGTTAATTTTTTTTCATGTTAGCTTATATCTTACATCAATGAGTAAGAGGAGGATATTTTAAAATAATATATGATCATTTTTTATCCCTCTTATTTGATAAGAAATTTTTTAAAAAAATTAAAAAATAAGGACCGAGTTATAGGTGAATCAAAAGTTGAAGAACTGAATCACAGTGAGTCATAGTTAAAGGATTGAATTGCAGCGAGTCATAGTTAAGTGATTGAATTACGAGTGAGTTAAAAGTTGAAGGATTAAGAGATTAATTTTTCCTAAAATGTAATATAAAATACAAATAAATTGGCCTTAAAATGTAATATAGAGATTACAATTAAATTAAAAGTTTATCCATAAATATATGACATCTTCCTTTTTTTGTTTGGGACGGCAAAACAAGCTAAATCTAGTTACTTAAAGGCACTTTTTTTTCTTTAATAAAAAAAAAAGGAAAATTTTTGGGTTTTTTTTGGCACAAGGAATAACAGACCCTAATAAAAACACATATTATTTTTTCCAAGATATCAACGGCAAATGCGATAAATGATTATAGATACATCATACATGTATCTCAATATTTTTGTTTAATCTCTATATCCAAACTCCAGCTAAAAAAGACAACAAACTGAAAGAAAAAGAAAATTAAATATTAAACCAACGAGCACGTTGTACAACTGGTAAGGAATTGTGTTAATTTAACTAGTAATTTTGAGTCTGAGTTTCTTATATACAACTGTATTAAATATTTATTGGGAAAGCTATGCCGCTAGTATGGTCCCTACCCGGCTCGACCTAGCAATAATATGAAATTGTATAAAAAATTAAATATTAAATTTATTTGGGGGATAAAATTAATTGATTTTTACCACCAACATTTGAAGAATATATTAATTAAATTTAATGCAAAAAATAATTATATTAAATTAATCTTAAAAATAATAATATGGATTAAAAATATTAAATTAAAATTTGATACATACAAGTGACGTTTTGTATTGTTTTTTTTTTATTCTTCATTGTTCAAATCATGTGTATCTCAATATTTTTGTCCTTTTATCCGAATTCTGGCTAAAAAAACACATAAAGCTGCAAAAAAAAATGAAATTTAAATATTCAAATAGATTTATAGGTATAAAGTTAATTGATTCTTTGGCGCATAACTTGAGGAATACATTAAATTAATTAGAATTTTTTATGAAAATTAAATTAGAATCTTTGAATGGTTGAAATTGCATCTAAATTAAAAAGCAAGTAAGGAAAGCAATCATGCAATTGAATTAGTGTCCTTCAACCAAAACTATATTAATGTAAAAGTACTATAAATATATGATTTTCACGATTCTAATTAGAATTTGATCATCCAAAACTTTCCTTTTTCTAATACAATAATCCAGTCATATTCACCGACCAATTTCTGCTAATATATATTTATTGATTAGGGTCTCTCATTTTCCTTTTATCAACATCAGATCAAAAATGCTTTTCAATGATTCTGATTTATTTTTTTATAAAATTATCATTTTAATTTTACATAAAAAAATAAATAAAATATTATATTTTTAAATTAATGTTTAGATCAAAATTTAACAGTTCAAATTTATTTATATATTTTAAGTAAAATTATAATAATTTTATTAAATATTAAATAAGATCCATTGAAAAGTTTGATCTAACGATAATAACAAGAAAATGAGAAAAATTATTTAGGGAAAACATGCCAGTAGATCCTTACAATTTCACTCAATTTTAAATTAGATCTTTACAGTTTAATTTGTTTTAATCAAACCCTTATAATTTTATCTGTTATATATATTGATCAGTAAAAGTTAAAATTAATAATGAATTATTAAATTTTACAAGTCAAAAATACTTTTGGAGTTTGCAGAAAGTTTAATGTAATACTTTTAGCCAAAATTGAAAAAGAAAATTTGATTTAATCCACTATATATATATATATATATATTTATCATAATTTTTTATGAAAATTGTTATGTATAAAAAATATTTAGAAGACAACGTAATTATATAAATTTTGATTTATAAAAATTATGTAATTAATTCTAAAGTAATATAATCATTTAATAAAAATATAAAATTTCTTAATTTTTTTTAAAAGGAAAAATTTAAGGATTTTAATTTTTAAATAATATAATTAATTAAATTTTAAGGATTAAAAATTTAATTAATTATATTATAAGGGCTCAATTAAAATAGAATAAACTGTGAGGACCTAATTTACAATTTAATGAAATTATAAGGAGCTGCAGATATATTTTTCCAAATATTCATACTTATATGCATCATCCTCCTTTTCAAGCCGCAAAAATCCTTCACTCTCTTCTTCACTAACCCTAGCACCTCACACCAGTACTGGCGCCATGGACTTTTCCGACGAAGTTCTCCTTGATTCATCGTTCAAAGCCATGCACAAAACTCCGACCGATATCAGGGCGATCGTGCAAGAAGGAGATGAAGAAGGTCGAGGACAAAATGGAGAGGAAACCACTGACGCCATGGATGAGAATACTGATCAGTCCAATGCAAGTTTGAATGTTACTGCCAATAATAATCCTAGAAATTCGGATAATGATGATGGTTACTACTTTGTCCTTGATTCATCACCATCAAAAGCCTTACAAGAAGAAGACGAATTAGGTCAAAGACAAAAGAAGAACAGTAGTGAAAATCCAGAAGGAGAGGATGATGATGATGCTGCTGATTTGAAGTTGCAGCTTAATATTGAGCGGTCTGATATTTCAAGTCTGAATTTTTATAATAGTGATGATGATGGTCGTCAACATGCTTTTGATTTGAACTTTCCTGTGAATTATGATCCAGAAGATGTGTTGGGATATGATTATTGTGAGGGTAGACTCAAGAAGTCTCGCATGGAAGACAATAATATACGCAGCAGCCTCCGGGCAGGATTCAGTAGTGAAGATCATGGCCTCGACTTGGAGCTCAGAATCGGTTTTTCTTCCGCAAGGAACTAATATTCGTACGTGGTCACACTAATTACTGACATCCGAAGGTTCCTGACTTGTTGCTTCTCTCACAATATATATATATATATATATTTGAGTAGTTGAATGTTAAAACTCTTTTAATTTGTTCTTCAGATATTTCTCGTAGGGTTTGATATTTTGTGTGTGTGGCGTGGGTCCAGCTTCAGTACTCATAATTTCTAATGAGATGTGATATGAAATTTTTTTATAATTTTCATAAATTGATTGGCTATTTAAATTTATTTTGAATAGATTAGATTTAAATTTTTATTTATAATTTTTTTTAAAAAAATATTTTTTTGGAAATCAATCGAAAGATTATCTTTATTTTTAATCTTATATTTACCAAAAAAAAATTATAAAATTTTTAAAAAATTTAATATTAAACGGTACATTTAAATAGTTAATTTATAAACATCATAAATATTTTTAAAATTAAATTGAAATATTCAATTTTATAAATGTATTTTTTGAGAGGTTGGACAAAAAATATAAGATATTTTTAATATTTTTAAGGTATAATTAATGTGTTCTTTTTTCCAAAAATATCTTCAAAAATAAATTATTTTATATTTTTTTGGCTGAACAAAGCATTTTGTATTTATCTTTAAGTGAAACATCTTATTAAATAAGAGTATATATACAAAAAATGTTATTAATTTAAAGAAAGTTAACTAATTTATTGAGAATGATATTCGCTTAAAATGTCTTACATTTTTCATTTATGTATAAAGTTTTTATTTTAATAAATATGAAATAAAAATTAAAACTTTAGATATAAATTGTATAAATCTCATTAAAAGGATAATGCTCAGTTCCTCGTGAGCACTAAAGCGAGATGCAGTGAGTTTTTGTGCTTGCCAATATCAGGTGAGGATTCTCTCCTTTTCCTTTTTCATCCTCGTCTCTTCTTTTCTCTTTTTAACCATTATATCAAAATTTAGATTGTGTAGATTTGATCTCGTATAAAATTACTATTGCCATGTTAAATTATAAGAAAATACAAATATTAAAATTCATACTGCTAAAATTTAAAAAGAAGAATTAAAAAATTAGGAAGAGGAGGGGGAAAAATGGGAAGGGAAGATGAGAGCATCATCACCCGTCAATATCATTATATAATTATGGATTTGTTATGGATTAGAGATTAATCACGTTATTTAATGGAAGACTCAAGTCATTTGTTTTTTTTTTAAAAAAAATCATATTTTATGACCGTATAATCAAAGCAAATCAGGATGATTATTTTGATAGGGGAAGATAGAAATAAAATTGTAAGAGTTTTATACATTCAATTTGTTGGAAAAATCAATTTGAGTATCTAACGATTATTCATTGCAAAAATGTTTTTAATTATTATTTATATATACAATTATCTACGGTCTAAAATGTCAAAAACATCCCTTATTGGTGGTTGTTAAAATTTTATCGTTCAGAAATTTAAATACTCATTCCGTTTTAAGAGGTTGAATTTTAAAAAATATAAGACATTTTTAATATTTTAAGATAAAAAAATGCCCTCATTAAATAATCACTTTATATTTATTTTAGAGTAAAATATCCTATTACATAAAGCTAAATATGAAAAGATAGTATTAATTTAAAAATAAATAATCATTTTATTAAAGGTAAAATTTAATTAAAAATACTTTATATTTTTTAGCAAAGTGAGTAGTGGCAGCAATACGATTCTACACTTATGAACATTTGATTATTGACTATATTCTTGGCCAAAACAAATTATTGATTATATATATATATATATATGTATATATTGATCAATATTAATAGCGACATTGTGGTGGAGATGATTGAGACCCTATCATATTTTAATTTGGAAATGATAAAGGAATATTTAAAGTGTTATGATAATTTTAGAGACAGAATTAACCGTATGCTTTTCGAACAGGTGACTTTGCGGCTGCGAAAATGGAATTAACCGCATGCTTTGTATGCATGATAAGAACTATACTATTTACAACTTCTAAATACTTTATTTGATTTTTATAAATCATTTTCAAATTTTGTAAGATTAATAAAATTAGTTAAATAGAAACTTTTTTTTAACAAACTTTCAAAATTATCTTTAATTAAATTAAAATCATTTTTCAAGCAAAAAGTAAAGAGACAAAAATACTTTTATAAATAAATTATAAATGTTCCGTTAAATTTTTTAAATGATGTATTAATGATCCTCAGGTATAGTCTTTTAAATAGGATCAAAAGAATAATTTATTATACATATTTTGTATTTTGTATTGACATCCATGATGCTGATAATCGCTGTTCAAGACTTGCCCTATCAGTATTATCTTCCTGAATTTAGGCCTCTTGTCAATATATTCAGAAGCATAACCAATGTTGCCCAAACAGCAAAGACAGATTCACCAGCCAAGTCTAGCATGGGTACAAAAAATACAACAGTAACAAAAAAGAAAAAAAAATAAAATTTTTAATCTTTTAAATTTATTTCAATCTTCGATTTGATCCTTTATAATTTTCTTTTAAATTTTAAAACATAAATTAACTTAATAATTTAAAATGTAAAATACATTGTTAACTTGACAATGCATATGCAGTTAAACGAGAACAAATTAACTTTTAAATTAATTTAATTTTATTAATATAATTTCTCTTATCATGTTTTGTTCCTTTGTTTTTAAAAATTTTAGAATATGCTTTTTCATACCTAAATAATTATACTTGTTTTCATTCATTTGTTTGGCTGCAATCAATATTCTATTATCCATTAATAGTATAACCGTTCTTTTTTAAAATAATAAGGATCAAATTGATAATTAAAATAAACTTAAAAAACTAACTTGATAAAAATTAAACTTGAAGGACTGAATTAATAACTGATACAAACATAAAGAACTAAAAGTTATATTATTCTATCAGAACAAAGAATAAAAAACATAACTGCTAAATAATAACAACATAAATAATTAAAGATGATGAATTGCCTTTATCCAGAAATGAACTCAATAGGGCTGGAGTAAAAGTCATACTTGATCAAGAAGCCAACGCTGTTTAACTCTTGATAATAAAAAAAAAAAAAAATTACATATACATAGCTACGTGGAGCTAATTCAAGTACTAAGAACGAGTTAATCTGTGAGAAATGACCAAGTTCAGACCATTCTAGGCTATTTTAGGCCCAAAAAGCCTTACACCATGAAAAATTTCTTCTATTTCTGCACGCCTACAACATCCGATACAAAATCATAGAACAGGGACAAACCTCTACAGTGAATAAAAACTCTCCTTTGGATAGCAAACAATAAATCAGGCAACCAACAGAGTCTTTCTGAAGCAGCCAAAAGTAAGTGTATGCATATTATATATATAATATCTCTATGCATGTATGTATGTATGTATGACTCTACAAAAGAATACAAGGAAGAAAGGAGACAAACTTATCTAGTTGGATCATCTGCAATAGCATGCATTTCTATCTGCCCACCACCACCAACTCTTGTTGTATTCACAAACTTCTTTTCGACTTCTCTTGAAATTTGAACATCGTTTGGGCAAAAATGCTGATGCACAATTTTTACAACAAACCGAGGAAGCAAAGCGCCCACAATGGATCCAAGCAAACATAACCAGAACAAACGTGTTCCCGCGACATGAAAGATGGCCCTGCCAAAGTTTCATGGGCAGTATTAGAAAGCACAGGCTAATCAATGTTAAGAAGGCAAGGTGAATCAATGGCAACAAATAATTAGCTTGGTAGGCTGAATAACTTGGTTTCCATACAAGCAAAAGCATGAAACACTGGTGATGGAAGCATTTAATTTACAGTACATGCATGAAACACTAGTATTATTTGAATCCCCTCTTTAGTAGAATTTACTGCATGCAAGCAAATTTAAGCCTGTTAAACCTCCATTCAAAGCGTTCACTGCTCTTGACATATTAGTGGCAGGCTTTGCTGAGCAGGTAAAAAAGGGACTGCGAGAATCAATTGCCTTGGGGCTTTTGAACATTTTGTTTTCAAGAGTTTTCCCCCTTCTTTTAATCTGAAATCCTGACATTTTGGGTAAAAGTTATTTAAGATTCTTTCCTCATAAAATACTATTGAGAAATCAGCAGCAAATTATATTATATATTCCATATTGTCGTCAGTTTTGCCTCTAATCATCACTTTGCTGTAAGCCTATGCCAGTGGGATGCTATAACGCATGAAAACTGGAACAAATGTAATTAAACTCCACAACAAAATAGGTCATGCCAGAATTGGTAGATAATGTATAAAGCAGAGCAATCATACTAGTAACAATTTAGGAACAAATAGTTGCATGACAAAATAAACAGAGAATGAGGTAAAGAAAGAGAGCTTACCAGTAACCAGGAAATGTGGGTAGAGCATCAATGATCATGACAGAAATGAAGGTTGCAATAACAGAACCCCAAATGGCTGCATGAGTAATCCAAGTCCACCTGATGACATCCATAGCCAAGTGTAAATTAACCAAAATAACCACTGAAAGAGTCCAAAGATCTCCAATGCTTGATACATCGACGGTGCTTCCCCAATAGGCAAAGAGAGGAACAAAGAACACAGCGATACTTTGCCACAAAGTATCAGCCATTGTCAACCAAAATAAATGTTCATTATAGGCCTCATTTCTCTGCCCAGCTCCATAAAGCTGAGGGTACTTCAGGAGAGTCTTTTTACTAAGATCTTTGTCAAGAATACCAACAATTATAGTCGGGAATGAAGTGTAAACTACAGAATATAACAAACTGCTCCATTCAGTTATAGCAGTTGTCAAAGTGAAGGCAGTGAAAAGCACATACCTGGAAGACAAAACAAAATTTGGCAGTAAACATCTTAACAACCAAAAAGAATAGAAAATCCAATCAGCATGGGGTTCATGGCATTCCAGATTAGAAAACATTATAGGGTTCTTGGCAAGCTAGATTTGAAAAATTACATGGTTAAAGCATCATATACTTGTGTTTTCCAGAGTCTTACTCACCAAAATAGGACAAGAACAATGATAGCATTCCTGTACAAATTGTATAGCACCATGTAACCCAGCCGTTGATAATTCCAATGGCCATGAACCAGTAAGAGAGGAACAAGAAACCTAAATTGTCCCATTGCAAAATCTGATGCCATTACAGCTTGCCGACCCTCCTGTCCACTGATACCCACTCCAACATCAGCCATTTGGATCATTGAGACATCATTAGCACCTGAATCACATGGATAAAATTTTGCAATATTAGGAGAAATATGAACAAGGGATGACCAAATGATCTTTCATCATCTATCAGTGACTTTTTCCCCATTTTTAATCCTTCTTTTTTGTAGGCAAGTGACAATGTGAAAAAAGTCAACAAATTGGATTCCTACCATCTCCAATGGCTAGTGTCATGTCAGAGGTCCTCTTCTTCACAAGGGACACAATCCCAGCCTTTTGTAGTGGAGCTACTCGACAGCAAAGAACCACAGAACATTTACCCGCAAGTTGAAAAAGCTGGAATTAGTAGCAGCAAGTTAAATGAGCACATTAAACAAAACCAAACTGCGGTTTAGACACCATGTCAAATTTAACAGCACTAACCTGTTCTTCGAGTTCAGTGTTTTCACTTTCAAGAATGTATACAAGGCTGGTACCATCAATGATTAATGCTATTTGATTTGTTACAGGTTCAATACTTCTCCAATGTTGTTAGCAACCCCGGAGATGGTCATGCGTTGGGCATCATGTAAATGCCTGCTACATGACTCTCTATCATTGCTATTAATTACAATTCGAGTCATATCACCTGTTAGGAGCTTTGAGGAGTAAGCAATTGATATGGCAGTTTCCTGTTTGTCACCAGTCAACACCCATATCTTGATACCTGCTGTCCTCAGAGATTCAATGGATTCAGGCACCCCTTGCTGCAGCTTATCTTCAATAGCAGATGCACCTAATATGCAGAGATTGTTTTCCACACTGCTGGAAACCCTGCGAAGCAAAGCAGCCCTACCACCCAGAGCATTGCTAGCTTCCTCAAAGGCAAAATGCCATTCCTCAAATTCTGAAGGATTCAATTCCCGCATCCCCCAAATGACAAGGGTTTCAAACATAAGAGTGAAGATGGGTTTCAGTTGCACGTATTATATCTGTGCTCGATGATTTATCTATCACACTAAACATTGACGTATCAGCGCCTTTGACAAAAACTTTCACAGAGTTGTCAGGGAACCCCAATATACAGACATCCTCTTCCGGTCACTATCAAATTCATGCAAACCCAAGACATTAAACCTGCACAAACATCATGAACATCAGATAAATCCAGTCACTAAAAAGCTAGGTTAGGAGGAGGAGAAAAAACTAAACAAGGCTCACAGACAGTTATACAATAAGCAAGCAATATGGGCAATTAAATAAATAATACACCCAAGGAAACATTTTGTAGACACTCTTACATAATAATAAATGAAAACTAATTGGTTCCAGTTATCATGGTAAATCAAGAATCACAACTGCTTGAACATTATGGATACCGTACCCCAAACATTTAACGTTCCTGGTTATCAGTATAAATCTAAAGCTTAGACTAAGATTGGGGGAAAGGCAATTGAACTTACCTTTGTCTTTCCTTGAATATCAATAACTATATACCCTGAAGTTCGTTCTATGAGTGTAAAACCATAGGCGGCAGCACCATATGCCAGTGCTTGTTCATCTGGTGATTCGCCTTGGTAATCAATCAATTTGACTGCAGGATCAGATGTGTCGAGAAGAAGAGGCACAATAGTATTGCAGGCTGCCAACACAAGGAAGAATTCACAAATATGTTTTCCCTCCTTGTTTTTGAATCCACCTCTTGTTAAATGCAAAAGCTTTGGATCAACTTTCACCTTCATTTTAGGCTTCAATATCTTTCCATCAACTGACAAAAGCAAACCACAAAAAAGCAAGCGATGTCACTTATATTACAAGGTCAGATGTGCAAAAGTTGACCTATAATTTCTTAAGAACTGACAACCATTTGAAGATGAAATCACACCTTGGACAGGCTCATTCTCCAGATCGGCATTTTGAGAGCTGTAATCAACCCCCCAGATGCTTGCACATTGAAATTCCATCTTGTTCTCAGTAAGTGTGCCAGTTTTGTCTGAAAAAATATATTTAATTTGTCCCAAGTCTTCATTTATATTTAAAGCTCGACACTGAAATCTGGAATTTGATGCCTCATCATACATTTTGGTGTCTCTGGTCATGAAGTAGGCCGACCAATCCGGACAAGCTCCATGGAAATGTACAATGAAATGGGAATCATGACTTGGAACACTATAACTGACATGAGGAATGCGATCAGTATCTCCAACCCCCATCCAGAATATTTATAGCTTTTTGCTTTTCCACTTGAA